>NC_072735.1:10797341-11042763 GCF_026930045.1 Uloborus diversus
ACCAGCGGCACCCTATACGGTGCTGAAATTGCACCCTTAACACGAGTGAAAAACTGGCACCCTTAACCCAGCGTGCACCGCGGTGAAAAATGGAACCCTATGTCACCCTTTCTGTTTCCTGTTGCTGCCCCCCCCCTTCCGGTATTGTGTGCATTTTGATACAATTGTGTACATTATTATTTATTGTTTTTAGTTATAAAAAACTAAGTCTTGGTACATTTTCCACATTGAATTGTTCTGAAAATGATTAAAACTTGTACTTTAAAGCATTTGACCACATTTCAACTTTCGAACATAGTTTAGAAGTATTCATGACTTTAATTTGTCTGTTCGTGCACCAATTTTCGCTCATCCACTTGGATTGCTCAGTAATTTTAATATGTTATTGACATTTACTGCAGCACGACTGTACTGAAAATAAAGAGCGTAGGTACTGTTTATAAATCATTTACACGAACAATAAATACGCAATTATATTGCAATCATGGAAAAATAAAGTCGTTTCATAGTTCAAAATTTTAATCACAAGAGTAACATATTAATACGTACGTATATATGATTCGACATTTGAATATTCGTATAGAATATAAACAAACTTTTTTTTTCAATGGGAAGTCTTTCAACAAATTTAAAGCCAAAATAAATTCTAACGATCTATTCATTCTTACTATTACTAGAGTGACGAAAAAAGCTCAGTCAATCGCTTCAAGCAATAACGCTGACCACTAGACGTTAAATCCCGGTTATCACAATTTTGCCATTTCAACTGCGCTTGCGCACGGACTTCGCTTTTTGGGCTTTCTGTTTTAAGATTTCGTGTTGCTTGTTTATATTTAGGCTGAGCGAGAGTCCCACCAAATTAATGAATGCGATTAGAATATTTTCACCGCGATTTCGTAATATATTACATGAAACTACGGATATGAATAACTGATAATCTTAAGAGAAAAATGAGACTTCAATATTTATTGGTTTGGAAATATTTATTTTACATAAATGTAAAACATGGTGTGTACTTCAAAAATGATTGTAATATTAGTACAGGAATCAGTCTTTTGCGGATATGTTACGTTAGTCGTAAACAACTTAGTATTATACATTTTTATTTAGGTTGAAGGTTCGGCTTTGTATTAGAAGTGATGCTGCAATTCTAGTACGCTCTACTGAGGTTAAAAATTTGGTCCTGAAAAGGTACAAAAAAATCAGACACCGAATCCATTAATAATTAAGACGCAAAATTCAATCTTTACCGAGACCTAAAAACTAAATCAGAGAAAACTTTTGTGATTTCTAATTTTTATCTGTATCTATCTCATATTTATTACCAAATTCAAAATGTTTGTGATTAATTTTAGCAAGATTTTTGAAATCAGCTAAGTCCGTTCGCAAGCGCAGTTGAAATGGCAAATTTGTGATAACCGGGATTTAACGTCGAGTACGCTGACCTGAGATAATAAATAAAAAAATCGAGACTCAGATGGAATTTCTCTTTCGTGTTCTTCTGTTTTGTTTATACGCAGCACCATTAGAATTTCTGTTCACATAGTGATTACTAACAATAAATCTCTTAAAATTCCACAAGATCCCTGACAATATGCAAGCAAGTAAAACCACATATTCAAAATTAATAGTAGTTGAATTAACTTTTCAAGTATCTAATTCAAGCGTTTTGATTATTAAATGTTACTTATCCAGTAGTGATAGCTATTTTTAGGTAAAATTTATGCGTAATAGAAATAGCAAATGCACATAACGGCAAACTGAAGAATCAAAGTACTTTGAAACACTTTTAAATATGTTCGAAAGCCTTCAAAGCTACACTATGATCAAATGCCTGTACTTACGCGAAATTTTGAAGAGTAAATTGCAGAAACCTTTCGTTTTAATCCAATGTCGTGCTTCATTCAATGTGGAAGTGCAGCCGTTGTTAGTTCTTCGTCCACCATTGATTGTGGTTGAACGATGTTAGAACGCATGCACTAACTTGTCACCCATGCGTTTTGGAGGTTCGTCTTTACATTTATTAGCGTCATTCACTTTATTCACAATTCCTAACCTACATTGCACCCTAAAGCACCGTGTTTTCACCCCAGGGAACCAAATAGCTTTTCAGAGGCAGCCGTAGTTCGAACAGTGTAAGGTACAAGTGACATTATAAAAAGTGTGCATCAATACCTTATCGCTATTTTTCCTTCTCCCCTGCTTGATTCATTCAGATGGAATCGCCCTAACTTGATTGATTGCCAAATTCTGTATATTTTGTTGTAGTTAGACTGTAAATGTCATAACGCACGTAAAGTTTTGTTTTTCAAAAGAAATTTCATGTTTATCAACAAAGTTAATTAAACTTCTAAACTTATTGAGATAAGTAAAAAGTAAGCAAACAATTAAAGTTTTTAGCACTTTTTAGACGTATGCTACTGACCAGGAAACCATACGACAGTGTTAATTTGAAAACAATCTAACCAAGTATCAATCGAAAGAGTACAGTAAAACTTGTTTATGGAAGCATAAGTTATTTGCTCTCGTGTCCCCGTTATCGAAATATGATGTCTTAAAGATGGTCGAAATTTTAAGAAACGTCGCCAAATTTAGCCAGTTACGGTGAGAAATAGATGACACCCTTCACACGCTCTGCAAATGAATATTTTGACACAAGCAGATGGTGAAGTCCCTCGGTACTTTCCTTTTCTGGTCAAATCTTTTAATTAAGAGACTTTTCATAAATTTCAACAAACTTTCAGAAAATACTTCTCGATATCAGGGGAACGAAGTTAAATAATTTATGCATCAAAAGAAATTAAAAAGGTCTCAATATGTTCTTTTGATTGCTATACCTATTTATTTTTTTTTTCATTGATTAGACTTTTCGTATGGTTCTTGGTAAATAAAGTTTTTTCCTCAACAAAGAGGGATCAAGCAAAAATTTATATAACTAGTATCCAGAGCTAGATAATGTAGACGCACGCCGTGCGCGGATACATCCACTGACGTGCGGATACATTCGCCACGGAGTTGCACGTCGTCCGATAATCGTAAAAGTTCTTAAATAAAAGAAAAAGATTAGATCAATTAAAGATCAATTTGAAACGATAATGTAGACGCACGCCGTGCGCGGACACTTCCGCTGACGTGCGGATACATTCGCCGCGGAGTCGCACGTCGTCCGATAATCGTAAAAGTTTATAAATAAAAGAAAAAGATTAGATCAATTAAAGATCAATTTGAAACGATAATGTAGACGCACGCCGTGCGCGGATACTTCCGCTGACGTGCGGATACATTCGCCGCGGAGTCGCACGTCGTCCGATAATCGTAAAAGTTCATAAATAAAAGAAAAAGATTAGATCAAGTAAAGATCAATTTGAAACGATAATGTAGACGCACGCCGTGCGCGGACACTTCCGCTGACGTGCGGATACATTCGCCGCGGAGTCGCACGTCGGCCGATAATCGTAAAAGTTTATAAATAAAAGAAAAAGATTAGATCAATTAAAGATCAATTTGAAACGATAATGTAGACGCACGCCGTGCGCGGACACTTCCGCTGACGTGCGGATACATTCGCCGCGGAGTCGCACGTCGTCCGATAATCGTAAAAGTTCTTAAATAAAAGAAAAAGATTAGATCAATTAAAGATCAATTTGAAACGATAATGTAGACGCACGCCGTGCGCGGACACTTCCGCTGACGTGCGGATACATTCGCCGCGGAGTCGCACGTCGTCCGATAATCGTAAAAGTTTATAAATAAAAGAAAAAGTTTAGATCAATTAAAGATCAATTTGAAACGATAATGTAGACGCACGCCGTGCGCGGATACTTCCGCTGACGTGCGGATACATTCGCCGCGGAGTCGCACGTCGTCCGATAATCGTAAAAGTTCATAAATAAAAGAAAAAGATTAGATCAATTAAAGATCAATTTGAAACGATAATGTAGACGCACGCCGTGCGCGGACACTTCCGCTGACGTGCGGATACATTCGCCGCGGAGTCGCACGTCGGCCGATAATCGTAAAAGTTTATAAATAAAAGAAAAAGATTAGATCAATTAAAGATCAATTTGAAACGATAATGTAGACGCACGCCGTGCGCGGACACTTCCGCTGACGTGCGGATACATTCGCCGCGGAGTCGCACGTCGGCCGATAATCGTAAAAGTTCTTAAATAAAAGAAAAAGGTTAGATCAATTGAAGATCGATTTGAAAGGAATAAGAAGTAAAGACAATATCTTTACTTCTAATTCGTTTTAAATTGGTATCGATATTATTTATTTAAATTGCAAAAATTATTACATCGCGTATCTCGCGATAATCGTTCAAATTCTTACTGCTTACTTCTAATTTGTTTTCAACTGAAATTATTTAATTTGTAAAAGTTATAAATAGATAGTATATACGGTTTGGGGTCAAAATGTCGCGGTCAAAATGTCGCCGGTCCAAAATGTCGCCGGGCCAAAATGTCGTTTGCCCAAAATGTCGCCAGGCCAAAATGTCGCCGATCCAAAATGTCACCGGCCCAAAATGTCGCCGGTCCAAAATGTCGCCTGTTCAAAATGTCGCCGGGCCAAAATGTCGCCGGCCCGAAATGTCGCCGGTCCAAAATGTCGCCTGTTCAAAATGTCGCCGGGCCAAAATGTCACCTGTCCAAAATGTCGTAGATCCAAAACTCGCTCATTCAGTTGGTTAGAAAAATGCAAATGTACAAAAATGCTGTTTAACACCAAATTTGCAGAATAAATGATTACTGCCTTTAATGAATGTCTCCGTTAAAAATGGGACTGGACTAACTGAGTTTCTTGATAAATTCGAAAAAGATTATTCCGTTTTGATTCGCAACTCTCGGCTGTTTTTCAGCAAACAAATAGAATACAAGCGTTACGTTATCTTATTTCTTGTGACTCGCTATCTACCAACTGTAAAACGTTCTGACGGCGTTCAGTTCTGACGTTCGATAAATTATTTTAAACTTTTCTTCAAGAATAGTGTGCGTTTGTATGTGACCGATTTTTTGGGGTCATATTAAGTCAAAACCTGTAGTAAGAATTCGAACCATACCCGCAAGTACCCATATATGATTTAGGGCTGCGTGGTTTTTTTTTTTTTTTTTTTTTGCGTTAATTCGTTCAAGATAGTGGAGTAACTGAACGTTTTCATCGATATGCGTGACTGTCATTGCTCAAAAAATGACGAACGGAATCAAATAAAATGTTAGTAAGCAGCAGGGGGACAGGTTTTGGTGCCAATAACACCAGAGGGTGGAGCAATCGAATGTTTTTTTTCCTTTCTTTTTTATTATCTGTGACTGATATATCTCAAAAAGTAATACAGTAGACCCTCGTTTTCAGCGGGGTTTTTTTTACGCGGTTTCGATTATACGCGGTTGAAGATTTGGCACCTTTATTTTATTTACGCAGATGAGTTTCGGTTTTACGCTGATGCGGCAATGCAAACAGGTAACATTTTCCTCTTTTTCAAAACCCAAGCTCCTATAGATTGCAGATTACTCGTAACTAACTGCATTTTGGCTTGCTAATAATCGAACTTGGGTCGTTGGAGACATTCTATGCGATTGGTTCCAGAGCTTTTTCCATCAGAAGTAAAGTGATTAAACTCACACAGTTCAGAATTCACTGGAAGAAGAGCTTTTAGGAGTGACAAAGGAGGTAAAAACCAACGAGGATACCGACTCCGGTGACACACAACCAAAAACGCTCACATTGAAAATTTTGAACCATTCGTAGACAATAGAAATGATCTTTTTTTCTGATCTGTTAATAAAGGAAGATTTTATCAAGGAAATGACGCAAGTGATCATGGATGCGTTAATGCTCAGCAAAGAATTAGAGGAGAAATTCTGAATGACTACCAAAAGACTATCATAGCCAGCTCTTCTTCATAAACAAAACACGAAATTAGTTTGTTTTCTTTATGCATATTATGCATAAAAATCGATATAAGTACACATTAAACTTATTATACAATTAGTCATCACTAGAATGAAGTATTTTTTTATCTACGGAACCTAATCCCTATTTTGACACTAATATTAGGTCTCAATTTACGCGGCATTTCCGTGGAACATAACACCTGCGTAAAACGAGGGTCTACTGTACAAGGGTTAAGACAAAATTTGGTCTACAGGTATATCTTAAAGGGTGAGTTGCTCATTTATTTTTGGCTTCAGTCATCCCAAAAGGATGGACCACCGAATAATTTTTATCGTTTTATGTGACTGCTATATCTCAAGAAGTAATGCGAGGATTCATGCAAAAATGTAGTATGCAAGTGAAATTAAACGAAAACAAGCCTTATTTTCGTTCTAAGTTGAGTTTCGTAATCGTTTACGTGAGTCAGTGTAATTAAATAAACAATGAAAAATATACTGAATTTAAATATGAGAGGTTGAGCAAAATATCAATAAAATCTAAATTAGCCGTGTATTCCTCTCATTTTTGTAGCACTTTAACTAGCGTGGGTGTTAAATAAAAACTGAGTTTGCATTCTTATACAGTTTGCGTAGTAAAAATTCACTAATTAAAACAGCAATTTTTTCTGAGAGGGAAAAACTTATTTGTTTATTATTATTATTATCAATATTCTTTTCTTTCTGAATTACCAAGCTATATTGAGCTGGAACTATTACTTTTTGAAACTCATTTTAAAAATAAGTCTAGGTCAAAATTCATCTGAATAATCTCATTGATATCAGTTATTTGACCCTACATTATGAATTTTTTTCTTTTCTATTTAAAATTGGAAAATGTGATTCAGCTGACAAGCGCTACTTCGCAAGCATGAAAGTATCCTCTTGAAAACCTCTAATAAAATAGCTGTTCTGAAATTGTCCCCCTTGATGTTGTATCGAATATATAAATTTCATGAATGTTGAGAATTGAAAATATTTGTCATCGCGTAGAGTTGTTTTTCAAAAATCTTAGTGAAAGACACCTGTTTTAGCAGTTACGGGTTTCATGGATTTCCAAAGATTTGACGGTGAACGTTTCGACGTTATTTCAGAATTTTACTCATAAGACATGGGAGTTTCCACGGCAATAATCTGTCATCTCTGTTAAACATTTGTTTTGCTGTCCCAAAATCCCGGTCGCAAAGGACATACAAATGCCCTCTCAGAGGAAGGTCTCGAGCAGTCTTGTTAAAGTCTTGTTGTTCAGTTTCATTTCCAGAAAAAGTCTCAGAACAGTTTTGATCTTACTTTAACCAACGTATATCTCACTGAAAACGTACAGTTTTTTTTTTTTTTTTTTTACAGTTCTTAGGGTGATGTTAAAAAATCTATGAGAAAATTAAATTTCATTAAGATTCCTTTCTACTTTATTTCCACCCTGGCCCGTGATTTCGAATTTTTCCAGTGAAAGGGGAGAGGGAGGATAACGGGCATATAAGCAATGCAAATTTCATAGGATTGCTATAAAAACCACTTCCACTTGTATATATAAAAAAAAATTCAAAGTCGGGTGCCATTCCGCCTGATCCCCTAAATGACTGACCTGTCGCTACCGTAATAATATGCTAGAGTGAAGAAGTTATTTGTTTTTACTTCATTACGCCAAAAAATACAAACCGCCTATTCTCTTGCCATATTCACATTGCGCCTCACTATTGTTTCATTCGATTTAGAACAGTTTAGTTTAACTTCCATACCAGTTTTTTGACTGAATCCTTGCGTTACATCTTCATCCTTTGCGTTACATCTTGAGTATTATTAATCAGATTAAACGAGAAAGAGAATTCCGTTGCAGCAGCCTTTCGCATGTTTACGTTTGTAATAGTATACAGAAAAACATATGTTTTTCTGAAAACTATTAATTTTCTGGAATTAATCTGATGTTTACGAATTAAGACAGGAGAAAACGTTTGGAATTTTTGAAGGAACTTACTTTGAAAGGCAATTAATATTCTTTCGCAACTTTTATGCTGAAAAGCATCGACGTACATTTAAATTTTTCGTACCAATTGAACTAGCGAATTTTGGGCCGGCGACATTTTGGACCGGCGACATTTTGGACTGGCGACATTTTGGGCCGGCGACATTTTGGACCGGCGATATTTTGGACTGGCGACATTTTGGGCCGGCGACATTGTGGACTGGCGACATTTTGAACTGGCGACATTTTGGGACGGCGACATTTTGGGACGGCGACATTTTGGACCGGCGACATTTTGACCGCGACATTTTGGCCCGCGACATTTTGGGCGTATACCAGTATATACGCAAGCGCGTAAGGCGAATATATTCGCTGCTGTGCGGATACATTCGTTGCGAGCACGCGCATCTCGCGACAGTCTCATTCAAGTTATCCTTTTTTACTTCTAATTTGTTTAAAATCAATATTGCTTATTGAAAACGTAGTAATCATAGCTAGATAATATAGACGGACGCAGATACATTCGCTGCTGTAAGAAAATACTTGCTACTTTGCGGATATGTTTTCATTGCGGACATGCGCATCTCGCCATAATTGCGAGTAAGGTTCTAGTTTTCCACCTGTCCTTTTTTTTCCTTCTGTTAAAAAATTACTTAAATATTAATCCTCCATTTTCTCCTATGCATCAAGTGGTGACAACTGAGCAATTCTTTTCACATGGATTGGTATTTCCTTTCTTCTTCTACTTCTTCTTCCTCTTCTTTTTTTTTTTTTTTTTTTGAGCAATCACGATTGCTTATTGCTCACTTGACCGTCTTTGAGGTCCGGTTCCTTTTTCAGCTTGGACCAGGGGCCTCTGCAGCACCACCGCACCGGTCTCTGCAGGCGCGACTTCTTTGGTCCTGTGCACTGTCCCCCAGAATCCGCTTCTCCTGGTGCGGTAGCGTCCATGTCCTACATATGTGCACACTCAACACTCACACTCACGCACATGCCTTTACACACATACACACCGCCGTGTGTGTGCAAGCCTACGCACACACACACAACTATACACACGTAACCTCCCAAGAGGAGGGGCAGGCTGGGGGGGATAGGAGCCTTTTCTAGAAACAATAACCCAAATGAGTAGGTTCCTGTCGCAGCTCGTGATTGCGAAGCACATAATTTGAATTCAAAATTTCAAAATTCATTTTTTTTTTTTTTTGGCTTATATCAAATCACAAAAGCACCTCTGTGGCTTTGAAGCTCATCATGTGGGGCGCGCAAGTTCGCACTTGCCGTATTTTTGGAATTTTGCACCGCATCCGGCGTAAGCTCCACGTTTTCAGTTTAACAAACAATGAGAAAGAAAAGTTGTTTTTTTGGAGATATCTGGAACGCAATTTAAACAGATTAAATGTTTCAAAAAAAAAAAAAAAATCTCAACTATTTACTGATAGTTAATGACCCTAAATCCGACAGCCATGGACTTTGCCAAATTTCGGATCTCTGCCGAAAATTTTTACATGAACTCTACGCCTTTATGGATATTTAAAAAAGTTATGAACTTACTTTGAAATAATTACAGGATAAACTCGCTTAAATTTCAGCACCTTAGTCCAAAAAAACGATGATTACAGCAGGAGATTCGGAATTTACTGCGAAATAAGAATTCCGCAAATGTTCCAGATCTTTACTCGAATATTTTAACATTTTTCCGATTTTAGCTCAATTCTTTTAACTAAAAACAAAAGACATAAAACCCATTCTGGCATAATTTAATATTATCTTCCCGTTAATTAACAAAAACTTAAATTACAGTAGAAGCTAAACTGTGCGAAAAAGGCAAGACACGCCGATTATAAATTCATTAATTTTTTGCATAGTATATCGCTTGGGGGGGGGGAAGCGTGTTTAATGATGCTACCAGAAATTCAAAAGGAAAATTTTGTTATTTTTTATTCAAAACACATTTCCGATCATTTCGAAGAAAGTTTTAAACGTTTCATTTTCCTTCTTTTCAAAATAGTTTATTTTCTGTGAAATGTTGTAAACTATAAAAAAAACACCATATGCGCCGCACCTGCTGTATCCGGCGCATCGGAAATTGATAAAATTTTTGTCTTGTAAGTGTCGCGGCGCTTTCGCCCGAAAATACGGTATAGTTTTAATATCCTTGTGTGCATTGAGCTATTGAGGGACCAAAGGCAGATGGGGGACTTGCTTTTAGGGGGGATTAGCTCTCTCTCCTCTTCATAAATAGCACTTTTGCTACTAGATTCATTGCACTTGCTTTGTCAATCCAGATTTTCAGACTGCCGTGAAAATGAAATTTTCATGGAGATTTTTGCCGTTCTCAGTGGATATGAATAGAGTTCCACCTGAACATCAAATTAGAATTTGTAGATATGCAGCTGCGCTAAAATGTAAATTTTTTCGTTTTCCAGAAACAATTTTTATTGTTGATGAGTTTTGAAGCATCGTTAGGAATAGCACCATTAATCTGCTTCAATATTTAAAAAAAATGTTCAAAAGTATATTGACTCCTGTTCAACTGAACTTAATTTTTTTGAGCACAAAACAATAAACAATTTAAAAACTGTTAATTCTACATTTCCCAACATCTTTCTATTTTCAAATTTCTGCCTGCGTCATTAATATAGCTGTTGTGTTGGCCCGCGATCTTAATGAATTTTTTGACGTGGCCCTCGGTGGTGAAAGGTTGTGAAGACCCCTACTTTAGAATAATGAGCGAGTTTAGACGTTTTTACGTATGCTTACTGTGCCTCGATTGTGATTCCGATCTTTCTTGACGCATGCGCGCTCAAATCTAGAAAAGCCTTATATAACTAGATCCCGGATTATAAGCACTAAAATATCATTAAAATATGCACGGAAAGCACATAAAATTTGTACTAAAAATTAACTAGTATGTTGTGGCCATCACGAAACTTTCTTCTATATTTTTCTTTTTCTTTTTTTTTTTTTTTCTAATCCCTCCCCATGCTTGACGAGGAAGCAATATTCCCAACAAAAACAAAATTACACATGCAAAAACTTGACCCAATGTCTGAATTATTGGAAAAGCAAAGCAAAGAGCGAAAATTGAAAGTTATTTTAAAAGCCTTGCTTGAATGAATTACAAATATTTTATTTGTTAACAAACATAAGATGGCAACAGTTAAAAATTTTAAATCATTTAGCATAGACTAATAATAAGAGTAGACCGAGCTATGGCAACCCTTTTGCTGCTCATAAACCAAACCATGTGACTGGTGGATATCCTAGCAACAGCGGGCGTTAATCGTAGCAGGCGATCAACGCCAGCGGGAAATAAAATAAATAGAATTGATGGAACACGGAAGAATGATCTTTTATGGTGTCCGATTTGTAAATTTGTTATTCTAAGTTGTAAATATTTTGTTAATATAGTGAGTTTTTCGTTTAGATAGTATTGTGCATTTTCTTTAGTCAATTTCAATAACTCTCTAAGCAATAAAAGATGCAAGCGACCAAGAAGAATCAGCAAACAGTAAGAATTTTACCTACAGTTTCAATTTAAGATACCGATTAGTACATTTTTGCGTTAACGCAAAACGTTTACGCCATTTCGTTCACGCCAACGCTGACAGCTCCAAATGAAATGAAAGTTACCGAAAACTGATCAAAAACTATTACTAATGCCAAAATAATGCATAACTAAAAGAAAAACAGTTCAATCTCTGCACCTGGAAGTTTTTTTAAATGAAAGCACATTGTCTTAAAATACATGTCGAGTGCCAAACTATAGATAATGCTGCCATCTAGCAACCATGCTGCCAAAGTCTTCGCCAAGCCCTTCCACTAGTCACATGATACATCTATGAACCAATTTTCTTCATCAGCAAGAATGAGAAAGCTCGGTCTACTCTTATTATTAGTCTATGTCATTTAGATAATATTTCCGATCATTTCCATACAATTAAAATCACGAGAAATACGCAGACGACAATCTATTACGATTTATCTTTCTTATTCGCAACTCCAACGAACTATAGGGGGCACTGCAGTCACTGTCTAATGGCGGAATTGAAAACTAAAACAAACGCATGTGGTAACGAAGAAAATGCTAAAAGTGTTGTGATTTTTGTTCGTATGTATGATTTTTTCGCTTTATTCATTTGAAAAGATTTTTCAAAGTCTTTTGGTTATTCTGACCCATATAGAAAGAGATTAGAAACCAAAAAGTATTACGAAAGTAAACAATTAATGCAGAACACACAGTAAGTTGTTCTGAAGCAGCCATTTTCACGATGTTGAATTCGGAATTCATAAATTTTTGGTTCGCTTCGAACGGCATTTTCATTTTGTACCGTTTTTTCTATACATTAGTACATATTAAGTTCAGTTTCGTGACATTTCCAGCATTTGTTGACATTTTTGTCACATAGTGCACATACGTGGCAGACTGTCAAGAGTAACGTTTAACACTAGATAATTTATTTCTATGACTATATGATTGGATATCCAAAGAAATCATGCATTTAATTCATTCGTCATGGAAATGATTTACCTGATATGCGAAATCTTGTCAAGATACATTATTCTTTCACATAATTTTAAAACCATAAGCCTATAAACAGATTTTTGGCGAACTTTTATTTTTTATTGTTCAAATTCTTAACGTTCGTTCTGGATTTTTCAATCTGTTCTGCGATAAATATTTTCAAGAAAATTTATTTGCATACTGTCTATTTCAGTAGGATACTGTA
Source organism: Uloborus diversus (assembly GCF_026930045.1). NCBI lineage: Eukaryota > Metazoa > Arthropoda > Arachnida > Araneae > Uloboridae > Uloborus > Uloborus diversus. The sequence goes on from NC_072735.1 coordinate 10,809,965, forward strand.
GTAACAAAGGTTATTTAAATCATTTATGTGGAAATAGGTTAAGGAAAAGTGTCCAGTCAATGTTGTTAAGTTCGTTTTTTTTTTCCATCGAATTGAAAAACTGATTCAAATTCACTCAGAACAAAATAAATAAAATGTGTACTCACAGTTTATATATGGTGGTAGTTTTCTTTTCAGTTGATTGACCATTATTTCTTTTCGCTTATCGAATTCTGTAATCTTACTATCATTTTATTCCACTCATGATAAAAATTAAAAATGGTTTAACTAAAAATGCGAAAACTCGCCAAGGCTACTTTGCTTGCACAATACTAAAACTACTATAACCCTAAACAAATTTGGCGAAACCTTTCAGCTGAGAATAAAAGGAATAAAGTAAATTCTTTCTCGGTTAAACATTTTTCATTTTGTTCTACGATAATAAATTCAAGAAAATATTTTGCATACTGTCCATTCCAACTAAATGCTGCTGTAAAATATGATTAGTTAAATTAATTTAAGATTAAAAAAACTCATATTCTTACAAATTCATACAAAACAATAAAAAATTTTACCTGGTATTACGTTATCCAATTTTGTTAATCCAGACTTTTCTTGTTTACGCTTCCACCATTTAATACTTTTTTGAAAGAAATAAGAAAAACTAACATTATTTTGAGAAGCTCGAGAATACTACTAAGGGACGAATTAATTTCTGTAGCTGAAAGCAAACTAAGACACATCGATTGCGTTAATAAATACTCAGAACAAACTGCCTGTGTTTACGTCAACAGACACACGTGATGCGCAACGTGGCAATGTTTTAGGTGCAGACGCAGTTTTATAAATCACCGCAAGGTAGCGTATTCGAGCGCTGGAGTTCCGAATTGTTGCATTAATAAAAATATTTTTATTCGCAAAAAAAAAAAAAAAAATCAACACCTCTTGGAGCGATCGGCATCAAAATAGAACCAAAGCCTGTTTACATATGGATTCACATATATTCCAAATTTCAACCAGAACGTAGCATTACTTCTTGAGATAGGGCACTCAAAATGGAAAAAAAGAACGGGTGATTGCGCTACCCCCTTTTTAGCTGTTGACACCAAAATAAAATCAGCTCTTATACCCACTAAGGACTACTTGCCAATAAATTTTTCTTTCATTCCGTTCATTATTTCTTGAGATACAGCAGTCACAATTGACGACAAAAAACGTTCTATAGCTCAACCCCCGTTTGAGTTATTGACACCAAAATTGAATCAGCACTTGTTCCTGTTAATACCAACATATGGACCAAATTTTGTTTGATTCCGCCAGTAACTTCCTGAGGAATAGCAAGCACGCGTAACTCGAAAAACGTCCCATTGCTCCACCCCCCTTGGAGGAATTCGCGCCAAAAACTAATGGGCACAAGTTCACATAGGGGCACATATGTGTACTAAATTTCGTTCGATTTCATGCGGTAGTTTTTGTTGTAGAGCGGCCACAAAAAACTGGTCACACACAGACGTGACACACATACATACACACACACATACATACACACAGACAGACAGACATTTTCCAAAAATGGTCGAAATGGACTCAGCACACCTCAAAACGTTCGAATCCGTCAAAATTCGAAATTCGAAAATTTGCACGAATCCAATACTTTCTTCTATATATTAGATATAGAAGAAAGTAAAAATATGCACCAATATTTGGTTACCTATATGCAAAGAAAAATTGTCACTTTCTGGGTAAATATACAATTTTGACCTCTCTATTTTTACTTTCTTATTAAAGCAATAAATATATGAAGATTATTCAAAAAATAAGGTCTGTCTCTCCTCACAATGTATTATTTACTCCTTTGATTTTCGAAATTTTTGAAAGTGAACTGGATTTTTCTCCGGAAGCTGACTTGCTCGGAGAATTCTCGCAATGTGCCCTTCTGATGACTGATGAAAGAAATACTGTTACGAGTCCAGTCGCTTCAAGAAATTCGTTAAATGACAACACAGTTCTGGAGAAAACTCGGGAGATTTATTTACAACTATGTACAAGAAATATCATTAGCAACTGCTTAATTAATAGCAATTAGGCAAATATCAATCAACACCGTAAACTCAACGGTCACACCACATATTTAAATCAAAATGCGCGAAAACACAGCGCAAAGGCTAATACACACAGAGCTAAATACATGCTCTCCAGCGCAAGTGTTGATACTATTCACAAGCAAAACTAACTCTCCCATTCATCAAATGCCACACGGCTTTTATACTGCTTTGGAAGGTTCGATAAAATTCTACAACTTTCTCATATTTTCTTTTTATTCCATTCACAAATCTTATCATTGAGAAATGTGGGGACCGTATACTTCAGTCGAATGTTAGGGGGTTGTATGTACATTACAAAAAGCTATTTACAGGTTACGTCACTAAGAAAATTTTAGATGAAAAATAATAGAATAAACGCCTAATTTAGCCAGATTACGACAAATTAATCACAAAAATAATTACTATTTACGGAATTTGTAACAGTACTTTAGGCAGGGGTACCCAATTAAGGGGTCATGAACCCCGGACTCCCCTGAAATTGGAGATATTGTACATTCCTCTTAAATGGAAACCCTGCATCACTCTCTTAATATCATCCCCAGTCTCTTAAAGTCAGTTCAAAAAGGACAGCAGATAACACATTAATCACAACGGCACACAAAAAAAACCCGACGACGTTACGTTAGGGACCCTGTTAAGTCTAGTTCAACTAATAGTGCTTCAAAAAAAAAACTGCCCCCCCCCCCCCATCCACCTAAGAACTCAGTCCTAAATCCGCCTATGCGTATAAAGTACTTTATTTTATCAGGCGCTCAAGTCAAACCTTAGAAATATGTACACTAGGGTGTCCCAAAAAAATGAAAGTCGTTTTTTTAAAACGCATACCCTCTTATTTTTTTCCTTTTATATCAAAACCGTTGGAAAAAAAGTTTCATGCAATTTGAAGCACGGTAACCCGTGCCGACTTGCGCCTAAAGGCCTAAACGTGTAAATAGCACGTGTATTCATAAGCAAGCGAACGCTGGCGACGCGATACTTTGCGAAGCTCAAAACAACTGTAAATAGTGTACAGAAAACAAATGAAAACAGAAAAACATATGTTGGGGAAGGGGGGGGGGACTTATCCGTATCAATTTGCAAACCGTCAAACATGTCAGTACGAATACATTCCGGTGAGCGAGCTCAGTATAGTCCTTCCATAGGGAACGAAACATGGCAGTGGAATTGCAAAGTTTGAAAAAAGAAATATTTTTAATAGGAGTCGTAAAACACCAAACTACGGGCTTGCAAACTTCCCTCTAACGGACAAGTTCTGTCTGTTTTGTTTTATAACATTCGAGAAGTAAATTTAACCATCAGTGAAAGTGCAAATATCACTATTCGGGAATGCATCATCTTTTGGGAAAAGGCACGCATTCCCACCAAATCGTTGCGAAATTGTGTGAATAAACTTAAAAACCTGTATCAAATCTGGAGAGACTTACAAAAAATGCAGAGAAACTGCAAGAAGTATTCAGGCAGCGCCAATAAGAATTTTCAAGTAATTTAAACAATTTATTCAATATTGTACATGCTGATGCACTTCGGTTAATCAAAATAGAGAAAGATGGGATTTTCTTGCAACTCCAAAGAGAGCCCGGTCGACGTGGTCACTTTAAGTGGAGTGGATAAAAAAAAAAAAAAAAAAACCTGGCCGACAAAGAGGAAAGGACTCGACTTTGAGCTGTCAAAGAAGAAAACAGGCGCATTAAATACAATTCCATTTCAACATCCTCGGAATTGTATGAACCTGTACAAGAAGATTCCTCTTCGAGCTCTAGTGTAAGTACTAATTCTGAAAATTTCCCTGAAACATATAAATCAGTACCTGGAACAAGTTTGTCAGAACCTGGAACAAGTATATTAGAACCTGGAACAAGTTCCAGGTTCTGATAATACAAGTAAATATGTAATGAGGAGCGATTTTATTACTCCAAAGTCAGTTGCTGCATTGGACAGGTGGCCAAGTATACGAGATTATGTGTTTATTCTTGAAGCTACTATTGACGCACTTGGGTGTTACATTGATGAATTTCTCATAGGTAAATTTTCAATTCAAAGAATTCGAACCCAAAAGCGGAAGGAGCACGAGGAAAGAATAAAAATTAGTTTTAAGTACGAGGTACCATCTGTAGTGAATTTACCTTGGGATATGAAACTGTTGCCTGCTTTGAGTGCTCAAAAATCAAAAGAAGGTCGCTTATCTATAGTTATTTTATATGGATGTGACGGAACAACTCATTGCTGAGTCTAAACTAGATAATTCCACAGGAAAAGAACAAACAAAGGCTGTTTGAAAGGCAGTTTTAGATTGGAATCTCGAAGACAAAGTTAAGTTGTGATATTACAGTTTCCAGAACAGGTCCTTTAAGTGGTTCTTGCGCTATTCTTGAGCAAAAATTTGATAGAGAAATGCTTTCCTTTGCTTGCCGCCATCACATATATGAACTGATCTATCTCACTAAAATACAGTGCTATGGAGGAGCTGCGGAGTTGTTCCGAACTGTACCCTAACTTGGAAAATTTACTTGACTTTTACCGTGCTGAACTTACTAATATTACGCTCAGGGATGACTATCAAGAGTTGACAGAACTGCCTATCATATTTTTAGGTGGAGATACAGAAAATGAATTTAAAATAAGACCACCGGGAGTCATGCACAAAGCTCGATGGATGGCTCGAGCGATTTACTCCCTAAAACTATTATATTTAGTTCACAACTAAAATTAGATACGAAGGAAAATGAAGCATTGTTTGATGTCTGCTTTTTTGTAGTGACAATATACGTGAAACCATGGCTGCAATGCATTTTGACAGTCAAAGCACCCAAAAAAGATTTGTGCTTTTTGATAAAAGTGTGCGAAAATGTGGACACAATTATCTCAAAAGCTGCTCTACAAAAATTCATCCAGCTTTTATGGTATGGTCGATAATATTTCACTCCTTTATGTAAAAAAGACTGTCTCAAAGCTTAGTGCAGTAAACGATGCAGCTGAAAGAGCGGTAAAAATGATGCAGAACTTTCATGGTTTGCTAACAGCTGATGAGGAACAAAAACAATCTGTTACGTTGCGTTCAAGAGCAGCGGACGCTCTATCCTGACTGCAAAAAGCAAACATTGAATTAAAAAAATGTGCAGTAATGTTTCTTTTAGTCTCATATTTTTGTAAATATCTGCTTTAAATAAATTGATGTCGCGTGTAGTAATAAATTATGCAGTTAGCCATTTTTCCACTGTAGTCGCCTTACAGGATTTTAGGTCCAACTTTGACCTCAAGTCGGCACGGGTTCCCGTTATTTAATTGCAATGGAACTTTTTTCTCATGTTTCTGAGGTGAAATGGAAAAAATTTGGAGGGTATGCGTATTTGATTTTACAAATTTTTTTTTCGCCATTATATCTTGGGACACCCTAATGTACACAACTTGGTTCGTTTAATCTGTTTTAAAATCATCAAGCATCTGCCGAGTGCCCTACTAGAGTCCCTTCCCTTTGCTTGAAATCTTAATCATAGGTATCGAAGAGGAGGGATCTAAAATCACTTTTCTCAATTCTTTTCTTCGCATTGGGCCTAATATAATGTAATGTGTGTTTTGATTTATGTGATAGCTTTTCAACTGCAAATATTTTAATATTCTTCGTCACGTATTAATAAATAATTTCCAAAGTGCAAACCTCAATTGATGTTCTTAAATTCCGTTTCCTGACACCCAAAACTATATAGCATAAATTTTAACGAACATAATATCAATTGTGATATACCGAAAAGCACCATGAATTTGCAATTTAGTGTATTAATCTGTTTTGCTCTTTCAACTTTAGTAAAATCAGGAACGCATATAAAATTTTCAAAAGAATCTCAGCATTGTACTGAAATAACTGATGAGAATTGGGACCAAATACAAAAAGGACAATGGTTAATCGGATTGTAAGCATGAAAATTAAATTTTAAAATTTATTTGAATGTTCTAAATAACTGGAGCAACTTTCTTTCTGGAGAGGAAGCTTTCCACAATTCAGTTTCTTGACAAGTTTTTTAATTGTGTGGTATATGTGTAGCAATCTTGTAGGAAATAATCTTGAATTCGGCGTGGTCAGTCAAATTTTGTGCAGTGCTCATTTTATTCTGGATACCAAAGCGAGGCTATAGCATATATAATAATAATAAGTTCAGCATTTAAGCATAAATCAAACTAGCATAAACCCAACTCTCAACCATTTATTAATGATTCGCATTCCATCAATCTCAATGTTGCCACTCACATTGTAACAATACTACATCCCTTCTTTTCCTTTCTTTTTTTTTTTAACTCAAAACAAACAAAATTTTAAAATAAATAAAAGTATACTTATGTACAGTTCTTACGTGAAAATATAGTCCTGGTGCCACTTAGGTTTTTTCTATGTCGTATCGGTCGTGATAAGTTTGTTGACATTGTTGATGTTGAAGCGTTTGGATCTACCATTAATGTAGATCGATCTTCCTGTTCATCTGTTGTTTCATCTTCATTTACGTCTTCAATACCAGCTGCAATTTTCGGATTTTTTTCATTTGTATGACTGATATATTTCTTAATATGAGTTATATTTCTTCGGTAACAAACTCCGTTTGGATCTTTTATAGTAACTGCATTTCCTCTTCTTCCAACAACAGTCATCGGTATTGGTTTGAACGTAGTTGTCAATTTATTTTCTTTCTGTTGCTTCATAATTACTATGTCTCCTACATTAATGTTACTCTCTTTGGCTTTGCGTTCTTGATCTGCATATTGTCTTCCTTTATCCTTAAGAAATTTATCTTTATCTCTGATTTCTTCATCTGTGACTTTTACAGTATTTTCTCTTATATCAGGTAGCTTACTTCTGATTTTTCTTCCAAACATTAGTTCTCCAGGAGGAACACCGGTGGTAGAATGTGGTGTGACACGATACGCAAAAAGAAATTCTTGAAGTTCATGCCTCCAGTTTTTTCCTGTTGCATGTGCAATTCTCAGTCTTTTCAAAATCGTTCGGTTTTGCCTTTCAACTTGGCCGTTTGCTTGTGGCCATAAAGGAGTTGTATGATGATGATGGATACCCCTTTCTAGTAAAAACTTCTTGAAATTTTTATCAATAAATGTCCTACCGTTATCAGTCATAATATGTTTTGGAAAACCATACCTAGCAAATATCTCTGTCACTTGATTAATTAAAACTTGTGCATGTAAGGACCTTGTAATTAAAACTTCAAAATATCTACTATAATAATCCACAATAACAAGCAAATATTCTCCTGCTGGTAGGGGGCCTAAATAATCCATCGAGATGTACTCCCATGCCTCTGATGGTAATTCAGTTCGTGTCATTGGCTCAGGTGGATCTGGAATAGTAACCAGTTGACATCCATGACAAGATCTCACGAATTTGTCTACGGCTTTGTCCATGTTGTACCACCATACTTTGCTTCTTAGTAACCTTTTCATTGCTGTCATTCCCATATGACCTTCATGTGCTAATTCTAAACACTTTCCTTGAAGATCCGCTGGGCATACAATTCTTGTACCTCTCAACAGAATTCCATCGATTTCACAAAATTCATCTTTTATTATCTCATAATGTCTCTGATCTTTAGCCCAATTGTTTGTTCGTAAACTGTTCTTTAATTTCTGAAGATGGTGATCTTTATTTGTAGCAATTTTTATGTCTTCTAATTTAAGAGCTATGGGCACATTAACTTCAATAATATTACGTATGTAATTCTGCTCTTCGTTAGATCTTGCTTCATCTTCTACCGATTCAGAAATATCCAATAATCTTGATAATGGATCTGCAATATTTGTTTTTCCAGGCTTGTAAATGATTTTGTACGAATAGCTCATCAGCCTTAATACCCATCTTTCAATTCTTGCACATGATCTATGACGAATGCCAAATATTGTCTGCAAAGGCTTATGATCTGTGACCAGTTCAAACGTTTTTCCAAATGTGTAAATGTGAAATGTTTCACAGGCCCAAACTAAAGCAAGAGCTTCCTTTTCTGTTTGAGAATATCTTTTCTCCACACTACTAAGTGCTTTACTTGCATAGCGAATAATTCTGGGTCCTTCCTTCTGAAACTGGACCAACACTGCTCCGAGTCCTACTGGGCTAGCATCACAGTAAATTCTTGTACGTGAATCTGGATTATAAAATCCTAAAGTTGGCGAGTTGGCGATAATTTTCTTCAATTTATCAAAAGCTTCATTTTGTTTCGGTCCCCAGTTAAAAGATTCATCTTTTTTCGTTAGTTTTCTTAAAGGCTCTGCAATTGTTGCAAGATTCGGAATAAATTTTGCAGAAAAATTGACTAATCCTAAAAAACTTCTAACTTCACTAACTGTTTTGGGGCATCGAAAATTTTCAACTTCATTTTTATTTTTCACTGTTGGTTGAATACCTTCTTTGCTAATGTGGTGATTTAAGAACGTTATTTCTTTTAATCCAAATTTACATTTATCTTTATTTAATGTAAGTCCTTTTTCTCTTACAACATTTAAGACATTTTCTAAATTTTCATCATGTTGACTTTTATTCTTTCCATAAACAATTAAATCGTCCATATAAATGCAAATTCCTAGGCAGTTCTGAAATGTTTGAGTCATTACTCGCTGATACATTTCTGGTCCACAATTTACTCCAAACATTAGGCGTTTATAACGAAATAAACCTAAATGTGTACAAAAAGTAGTAATGTTCCTCGATTTTTCTTCGAGTTCAATTTGATGATATGCCCATTTTATATCCAGTTTACTGAACACTGTGCTACCATTTAGTTCATGCAAAACTTCATCAATTAGAGGAATAGGAAATCTTTCTCTTTCTATATCTTGATTTGCAATTCTCATGTCTACACATAGTCTCCACTTTCCTTCTTTCTTAGGCGTAACGACAATAGGTGATACCCATGGAGTTGGGCCATCAACTTTTTCAATTATGTCATGTTTCAGCAAATCATTTATCAACTCTTTCACGTGTGACCTTAAATTGTATGGTAACCTTCTTACTGGTTGTGCAACCCCTTTTGCATCATCTTTGATTGGAATTTTTAATTGAAAGTTCTTTAATTTACCAATGCCTTGAAACACATCTTGAAACTTTCCAACAACATCTTCACAACTTGAATCCTTCTCTTCAGAAGAAATATTTAATTCATTTACATTGCATCCTACCCTCAGTACATTAAGTTTAATAGCAGTCTCTTTACCCAATAATGAACTTCCTTCACCTTCAAATACAAAAAATTCAACATCTTCCAACTGTTTACCATGCATTACTTTTATGCTTGCTCTAAAAGCACCCAATATTTTTAATGGCTTTTTATCTCCATAGGAATATATCTTCTTATCAACTAAATAATTTTTGCATTTGATTTTAGATGATTTTAATCTCTCCCATTCTTTTTTTCCAATTACATTACAGCTAGCACCTGAATCAATAATCATAGGTATCTTAACATTTCCCACAATGCATGTAATATACTCACTTTTGTTATTATATGGAAGTGAAAACACAAATTCATTTTCATCTTCATTACCAGAAGAATTAAGATTTCTTACAATCTTTTCTTTCTCTTTAAATTTTTTCGGCGCTTTACAAATCCTTGAAAAATGTCCGAAAAATCCACAGTTCAGACACTTCTTCCCCTTGGCTGGACAACTTAGTGATTTTGAAATATGGCCTTCTTTCCCACATTTCCAACAAATTAAATTATTCTTTTCACGAAAATTTATTTTCTTCTTTTGCATTGAACTCGTTTTCAATCTATTAAGGTGTTCTTCTGGCGATGAAATATTTTCTATGGCTGCTGACTCCAAACGAGACTGTTCATAGGAACGACATAAAGCTTCAGCTCTTTCTAAAGATAACGCATCTCGTTCATCAATTAATTTAATTCTCAGTTCTTTATACGGGCATTTCACAATAATTTGATCTCGAATATGTCGATCAATTTCACTCTTTACAAATCCGCATAAAACTGCTTGTTGGCGAAGTCGAATTATAAATGAATCCATACTTTCATTTTCCCTTGGCGACATATCTCTGAATTTTAAACTTTCAAACGCTTCATTTCCGGAAACCGCAAATTTCCGTGTTAGCATAGAAACGGCAGTCATATATTCATCAGCCGGTTCAGTTCTATACTCTTCAAGTTCTGTCAATGTTTCAAAAATATCTTGAACATCTGTTCCAGCATAATGCAATAAACAAGCTTTCTTACGATGTACATTAGTAATACCTTTGGCTTCAATAAACAATTGAAAAGATCGCAACCATTTTGTCCATCTGATAGCTCTTGTACCTTTGTCGCCAAATGGATGAAATTTCGGAATATCTTCATATAATCTATCCATCTCTTTCAAAATAAACCCTTTTTCACTGCTTTTCGCAATTATTTAACTCTCGTCGCCAAAATATAGCATATATAATAATAATAAGTTCAGCATTTAAGCATAAATCAAACTAGCATAAACCCAACTCTCAACCATTTATTAATGATTCGCATTCCATCAATCTCAATGTTGCCACTCACATTGTAACAATACTACAGAGGCCTAGCTATGTTAGTTGGGAGATTATTGTAGCTGAGACTTTGCAGATTTTTGAAGCGTACAATTTTTTGACACCGAAGACTAGGCTGTAATGCATTTTGGTCTTGTCGATCAGTAAAAATGAGAGCAATTTGTGCCCAGAATTTGACAACCTCTCGAAAGTCTGAGTGATTAAAACATTCCTAGGTTAGTGCTGAGTTTATGACTTCAAACTTTTGCTACTGTGAAAAATATTGTCAAGAATCTCTGTTGTGGAAATTTTCCCTTTTCAGCTTTTAGCAATTTGAATCTGGATTGTTACACAGTGAAATACTGTGAGATCATTGTTTGTGAAGAATTTTTTCGGTTGTGGCAGGGTTGGAAACTGGTTAAATAACCGGTAAAAACTGGCAGAAATCGGCAAAAACTTAAAAGTGTCTCTAATACTCAAGTAATCACTAAATGATATTCATTTAAGTAAAATAAAAAATTAAACTTCACTTCATCATTTTAAAAAATAAAATCCTATGCTAGTGCACTTGATTTAGTTTGAAAAGAGAATTTTCCAATTGCAGATGCTCGTAATATTTGGATTAATCTAACAAAGAACGAAAAATCATATGGGTGCTTAGGAAAGATCAGTGACATACAGAATTAAACAGACATTACTGATTGTGATTTGCTCGCTTATATGCTACATCTAAACTGCTTGTGATTGAAATTAACTTGTGCTTCAAGAAGAAGGTTCCAGAATTTTACTTGCCAATATTAACGTAGATTTTCTACCTAATGTCACAGCTTTGCAAAAAAATTGGCCACATTTCTCAAAATTTATTTTTTCCCTCAAATTTTTACCATTACCCCAGTTATAGTTGGTCAAGTTTAAAAAAATATACAATAGAGGAAAGTTTCACAAACATTGCTTTTTCCTTAATGCATGGTCTGCTATCTCTTCTGTATTTCTCATTTGTACATATTAAATTGAAAAACTGTTTAGATTTTAGAAACCACCTTTTCCAAGGGGCAACTGCAGGGTCCAAATAATGTAACATTTGATTTTGAATTGTGATAATATTGTAATTAAATTGTGCTTTGGTTAACAGCTAATTATTTTTTCCATGCATTTTCAGTTGTATATCAATAATTAATTCTTCATTTTGTGAGTTTTTGCCAGTTTCTGCCGCAAATGTGGCAGAAAGTGGTTTTTGCTATGCCGGTTTAACTGGTTTCTACCAGTGGTTTTAACTGCCTCGGCAGAAACTTGCCAACCCTGGGTCCAAGCTCAATATATCTAGAGACGTTATCATAAATTTTCTAGTCCTGAAATGTCAAGGAGAAATAGTCGGTGACAATGAGCTTGGCTCATGTTTAGTGTTTTAGGTTGATAAATGAACCATTCACAAAACAAATTTACATTAATTCAAATTTTATAAAAGTTCCATTTTTAAAATTAAAAGTGCTTTATTAACATGCAGCATGTGAATCTAAAATAAAGTTTTTCACAAGGACATTTCTAGTCATGTGACAGAAAGATGTTTTGAAAATGTTGCACATATGTGGCAAAGCTAATATTAACTTAAATTAAAAGTAAGCTGCTTATTTATTTTTCCAATAGAATGGGTTTAACCCCTAAAACCCTCCTTTAGGCAAGGACCTTGTGAGAACTCCAACAAAGAAGCACTTGCAGAGAGAGCATTTTGTATTGCTGTGTGATTGTCCTAGAGATTTAAAGAGTGATTTTTTAAAATTTCTCCGTCATATTTCAGAAATATTTAGTAAAATATTTTTATATCATTCAAGAATATAATGTACAGATTTATGGACAATTTTTTTTTTTTTTCTTTAATTTCTACTATAAGTTCCTATCCTCAACTTAAAGGTAGTTTCACAAATTACCTTTTGCTCATTGAAAAAGAGAATCAATTTCTGATCTTCTTTTATAAAGCACAGTGAATTACTAAGTTCAATGCAATGCAGTGTTTAAGTCATAAGTGGTATTGCTGTATGTAAGTATTGCTTTCATTAAGTTTTAATTTTCTGATTTCAGCTTTGATAAAGAAACGAAAGAAAGTCTGGATTTAGAACAAGAATGGGAAGCCATTAAAGTTTCAATTAAAGATCCAAATATTCAAGTTGGCAAAATATTTGCTCCAGACAATCCAGGTAAGGAATAAAATTAATATTACAGAATAGATAATAACCTGTTAAAAATATCAATAGAATAACTGAACCTAGATTGGATTAAGTCACTTTTTCAGGATCTCTTACTTTAAAGTCTGATAAGAAATAGAAACTCTTCAGACCTGGATCTATAAATTTTGCCCCCCCCCCCCCCCCCCTGCAACAATTCTGTATGGTCCTCAGAATGAAGCAGTATATATTTGTAACTTTAATTAGTCTTAGTGAATGTTTTTCAATTCTTCTTTTTTTCAATTTCTTGGACTGCTGGGCCCTTTAAGAGACATACCCCCCCCCCCTCCCCCGGCACTGCGGGGTCTGCGGGTACGCAGATCCGGGCCTGACCATGTTAGAACTAAGAATTGAAACTTAGGCATCATGATGGTGTCTGTAATAAGTCTTTAGACATCAAAGTGAAAAATCTATGTGCCATTTTTGATAAAATCAACAATGTTCGAGAGGTTACAAAAAAAATAATATAAATAAAATGCATTAACAAGGAAAAAAACAATACAAACATGCATTTTTAAAAATTTCAAAACTGAAGATTTTTTTTTCTCTCTACGTCACATCAATTACAAGTTGTGATCGCAATGCGTTGGACAAAGACAAGGCTGGATAGGATCCAAAATTTTATCTGTTGAATTTGACATCCAAGATTGAAAATCTGGACATGAAAATAAAGATGTCAATCGCAAAATATGTCTAAGGACCAATTTATTTCTAACAATGAATGAAATGATGACAGAAGCAAAAGAAATATTTGTATTTTTACATAATAACCCTACAAAGTTTAGTTTCGACTGAATAAGCTCTTAAATATTGCTTTTATTCATTGGTAATTTATTTCAGCTAAAAACAGTTAATTGATAAGTGTCAACTAAAAGATAATAATTCTTAATTTTATTTTTTTGGAAATGATTACTGTTTTTATGATAACACTTATGCTTTTTATTTTATAATTTATTATTTGAAATAAAAATTTCTATCATTCCGAAATTTTTCTCTTGTGACAAAATGAGCTGTTTTCAGTTTTAAAAAAAACATCAACATATACCATACAAGAAAGCAAGTTCTTATTAAATGAATTAAATAATTTGACAGTGCAATTTATACCTAAGCTAGCATCCTATTGTCAAAATGAATGATCAGGTTTTAGTGTGGTCATTAAATATTTGTTCTTACTGAATTTTTTTCCATGTATTATAGGTCTTTACGTACGTTTCTTAGTGACCGTATTTCCGAAAGTTTTCTAGTAAGTTGACTTTAATTATGTTCTTTATCGATTAAGTTTCATAAAATCTAATGCATATATTTTTTCCAATGGAAATTCTGTGTAACCATAAAATAAAGTATAGATTTATCTCTGACTTCATGTGTAGCAAATTCTCTGTAATTTTCAATTAGTTTGGTGGAAATCTGCCTGATATAGTCCAGAATTCACTGATGTATAGAGTGATGAGTCCTTGTTAGTTTGCTTTTCTGTTGCCAGTGTATCTGTATACCATAGTCTCAGTAGCTTAAATCTGGATAATTCATACCAATTTAATGAAAAATATTATGAAGTCAAAATGCAGAAGAGAACTTTTTCCATGTTGCAAAGTTATAGTTTATATTAATTAAGGCATGCATATAGTATCAAAACTAGCTCAATCCATTTTTTAAATTTTACAAAAACGAAGAAAAATTCCCAAATTAGGATTTTTTCAAAGAAAACTGAGTTTTATAGCAATTTTTGGCCTGTACCCGCTTTGTAGCATGATAGTATGCTTCAAAAAATATAAAATTATCTTCTTTACTAATAATAAAGCTGAAAGTCTGTGTCTCTGAGTGTCAGTACGCGCATAGCGCCTAGGCCCTTCAAACGATTTTCATGAAATTTGGCACATAATTAGTTCATGGCATAGGGATGAGGACCTTGAAGCGAGTTTTCGAAAATTCGATTTTGTTCTTTTTCGATTCCAATTTTAAGAATATTATACCGAGCAAATTATCATAACGTGGAGGAGTAAATTACCAAATTATCATAATGTGGAGGAGTAAATTACCAAATTATCATAATGTGGAACCGTAACATGGGCGAGCAAATGAATATAGCAAATTGGTGAGACATTCAGCATCCATTATTTGTAAATCTACAGGCAAACCAAATGACCTTTTAATTTTCTACAACTGCAAAGCCGTGCGAGTACCGCTAGTAAAAGTATAATAAAAAATAACACTTTTAAAAATTCACAGATAGAGCTGTTTTGATATTAAATGGTGAACTTGATAAAATATAATGCACTATAATGCTTGTTTCAAATATGCTGTACTAATTTTACTTTTATATTTACAAAACCAATGTTTATAAAATATAGCTGAATAATACTGATATCCAGCATATATATATATATATATATATATATATATATATATATATATATATATATATATATATATATATATATATATATATATATATTAACTATTTTCAAAATCTTTACTTCAATTTCTGTATCCTATATGTTTTAAAATGCATTTAAATTTTCAAAATATTTTTCAGATAGTTTGTTAAGTACGTTAAAATTCATATATGGACATGAACCTATAATTACCTGTTTAGTTTTTTCGAATCTTTTTTTGAAACTTTTATATCAGACATGTGTATTGCAACTTTGGCCTTAAAAGAAATATTTTTTTCATTGAATGCATGAATTTGTTTTTGTGACTTTGTTCTTCAAAAATAACTCTTCTGGTAGCATGCATAGTTAGTTTTCCAGGAGATACCTAAATTTTGAGCATTTCTCCCGATTGTTTATATAATAACTATATAGTTGTTGCAAGCCTTTACTTTAATTTCCCATCTCTTTAAAATTTCTCTTTGCCCGTTTTGCCCATGTGGCAACAGTAAGAAATATTTTGAGTTTAAATTAAGATTTTTAGAACATAGTTGAATTTATGATTGGAGTCGGATTTTATATTTGTTTGAATCCAGAGAATTCTTCACCATGTTAAGAAGAAATTACTAATATTTTTATGTATTGTGAATTGTAATATTTTTTAAATAGCTATGTGTACATAAATAAATGTTTACAGTGTATAGCTTCTGAATGTTTTTTTGAACCTATTGAATGAAGCGAAATTCAGATTGAAGAGAGAAATGACAAGAGCAAGGAACTTGTATTTGAAGAATAGTAAAAAAAAAATCTCTATTTTTCCCTAAATAACAATGAAAAATGCAATATTGTCATGCATCACAATTATGTACTAGATTTTTTTTTTTTCTTTTTGGAATGTTTGTAGGCATGCTAGTGCTTATTAAAAGATTAATGCCAGTGACTTCTTTTGCAATAAGACGTGACCTAAACTATTTTCAAATTATACCCTAGCATAGCACTTTTGCAGCTAAGAAAAAAAAGCTAAATTCCATTGCACCTAACTTTTTGTATCCTAATTTCAAAACTTGTAAACAGCATAACTTAATATTGTATGACTGCACAGTTTTTTTATCCACTAAATAATGCTTATTTCAGTTCAATGTAGGTTTTTCATTGTAACAGTTTATTTTGAACAAGGCAGTGTCCACATATCAGACAGGTTTTGCAGACCCAAGGAACTGACTGTTTCATGAAACTGATAGTTTGTGACAAGAACAAAGGAGCGAGTTACAAAATGTGTGACATCATGCATCTTTTCTAGGAAAACTAGCTGCGTGCCCGGCGTTGCACGGGCTACCTAAAAAATGTAAGAGCAGTCCAGTTGATGCTTTTGTAGTACACTGACACTAGTTTCTAACGCGTTAAGGAATAAATAAATGCGCGTAAAGCAAGGTTTGCAAAACACCAGTAAAACATATTTTTGCCAAAACACTTCATCAACGTTAATAATCGTTATCAATGATACAAGTTATGAGTACATTTTCAGTCAGCACAAAAGGGGAAAATATATGCATTATCAACTATAATCTTTACTCACGTTAAACTGAATTACATCTGATAGATTATATCGGAAATATTTATGCACAATAACAATCCGCTTTTTACATAAAATAGTCTACTATCCGGCGTTGCCCGGGTGTTTATTAATGCAACATACCACTCAGATAAATATTTGGATGGATTCTATCCACATGGTCGTACAAGAATTACATCAATCAGTTTTCCAGGTACAAACCCTCAAAGAACTCAAATAACTTGTAAATCACTCATTTACTTTACGACGTGCACGGTCCTCCTCGAAAATGAAAGTTATGTCATGTGACAACAGGCTTGAACAAAAAAAAAAAAAAAACCAGCAAAATTTTGCTGCAGATTACGGCAAAATAATCGAAAAGTAAACAACTTAAACACCCTGATTACAGGAAAAGCTTCAAAACAAAAACAAGAATTTTACCTGAGCAAAAAAAATGGCAACAGATCTTTCATCTCAATGATTTTCTTCACGCTCACATACATTTTAATAAAAGCATTGTTGCGGAAAGTTGAGATGAAGCACTGAATAATAATTTAAATGGAGGAAAGCCTTCGAAAAATAGGGATTTGATTTTGAAATCTAAGAGTCATAATTAATAGTTTTTAATTGATATCTCCGCTAATTATTATCGGAGGATTATGTTAAATAGCCAAACATGAAGACGGGAAGATGACGAATCCATCGATACCTGGTTCGATGGTCAGTTCACTGTCGTTCGGGAGAAGAAGCTTGGACATAGATAGATAGATAGATAGATAGATACTCAGATTTTATATGTATAAGATGTTAAAAAAACAGCTTGACAGAGACAAAAGTTGAAAAAAAGTGTAGCATCTTATATATACGGACAACTTATAATGCTTTATTTTCACATAGGTTATCCTTTTGCTATAAATATAACACTTAGATTAATATGGTAATAACAATATTACAACTCAGAGTTTCACGGCTAGCATCAGTAGTATAATTACTTTCCAGGTTTGTAATCCATCCAAAATATTTCTGACTTCTTCTGAGCACAAATGACCTGAACATTTCTTTGAATTTATTTTTGCTCTGAGGAATCTTGAGACGTGTCAGGTGATATATCATCCCAGGGGTCAATTCGGATGCAATTTGGGCCCACTTTGTGGCTCCTTCACAAAACTCTGTATAGTAAAAACAGCCACTTCACAAAATTTTATTTGTAAAAACAGTTCTTCCATCAATTTTAAGCTAAATCAATTGCTCTGAAAGTAAAACATTTTATGCCAAAGAGATTTCAGATTAGATTTGTTATAGCTAAACATTCTTTATACAATATGACAGGATTTTTGTCACAAAAATAACAACCAAAAAATTCTTAAAAAATAGTCCTTTTTTGACAAAAAAAAAAAAAAAAAATGCAATTTTTTTTTCCTCACAAAATGCGGACCTAAAAATAAAACCTGGATAAACCTAGATGGCCCTGGTAGAATCATCCTGCATGAACCACAGCCTACAATTTGGGAAAGTGGCTATTAAATCAAAATTGCATATTTAAGTGTTATAGCTTCTGTTTACCATTTACATTTTGCACTCAGAAATATGCATTTAATTTTATAATGCTTTGATGTTTATAGTGTACCTGTCATGTAGAATTATACCTGTATACATACTTAATTTTCTAGCATTAAGAATGGTGTTGCCCACATAGTTCCTAAGGCTGATAAAGCTTCTATAAGTAATGTTATTGCTGAAAAAAAGTGGAGTGCACTGAAAACAGTTAATTTCCTTAGTAATCCATTTTCTATTCAGTAAGTCTTATGATTTCATCTTTAATATATTTTTCCTAACTTCATATTTGAAATTTAATTTCTGATTTAATAAGAATATTCGTATATCTTTACATTTTGACATTTTGTAATGCTTTTTGCAGTTAAGTATTTTATCTATATCAATAAAAATCCAATGCTTTTGTTAAAACATTTTAAATCAAGAATAATTAAACAATATATTTGATATAAGTATATGTAATTGTTGAACACAGAATGAGAAAAGTATGGAAATAATAAAGTTGTAATACCAAATAAAAATTAAAAACTTTTTTGAGGAATAGTAAAGAGAGCGAAAGTAACTTAAGTGAAAACTGGACACAACGTCCAAACGAGCTGATGTGTGCATCACATGACTTCCTTTTACTTCAATTTAATGTCATTTCCCTATTACTGGCAATTTTAATGTGCTTCAATAGTTTACTCTCTAAATGTCAAAAAAAGTCGCCAAATTTAAACCAAATTTAATTTAAAAAAATGCCAAATTTGTCACTAAGTTGGCGACAAAACTTGGTGACCAAAAGACTGGCGATATATCACTAAGTGTCTGCCAAATTATAACACCACTTGAGTTTACATCGAAATTAACGATGATTTCTCCCAAAAGGGGGCAAAAGACCCATATAGAAACACCCGAATGCTACCAAAAGGGGAGGTGCGCAACCCCCACTATGAGTCTACATACCAAATTTCAACTTTCTAGGACTACCGCTCTTGAGTTATGCGACATACATACGCACATACGTACTTACAGACGTCACGAGAAAGCTTGTTGTAATTAACTCGGGAATCGTCAAAATAGATATTTCACGTGTCTAGACGTTCTTAGGCACCTATCCACGTGTGGTTGAGTCGAGAAAAAAAACTCACCATTCATTCGGGGGTGAGCAAAATGGAAATTAAGGCCGAATTTTTAGTGAAAATTTTTTTGCGAATACAATACTTCCTTTTTTGTAAAAGGAAGTAAAAAAGGGAATAAATGAAACTTGAATTCATGTCTAAGAAATTCAAATAACATTTTTTGCAATCAAGATTAAGATAAGAACCTATCCACAAAAAGAAAAAAAAGTGAACATTTCGAAGAATAATCCAGCTTGCATCTGAGAATACCTTTGTTATATTTCTGATTTTTTATAAATGTTTAATTTTCTTCTAAAATAGGGGGGGGCGGTGGAGTCGGAGGGAAAATGACTGGCTCTGACTCCGGAAAATTTAGAGCCCTCGACTCTGACTCCTCTACCCAAAATCAGTCCGACTCTGACTCGTCAAGCACTGGCAGAATTGTGGATTTGGAGGTAAAATGGCCGACTCAACCTGTTAGAATTTCAAACCGTCGACTCCTGACTCTGACTCCCTTACCCCAAAATCAGAAGAACCCCAACTTCGCAGCCCTGCTTAAATGAGAACAACAAAAAATATTGGTTCATTGAATTTTATTTATTCATTTATTTCATGTTCAAAAATTTTATTCACTTTTTAGTCCTCCTCCTTTGATCTCTGACTTTGTAAAATTAGCTTTGAAATGTTATGCCTCTAGTATAATAGCTCATTTTATGGAGAATAAAAATTGCGTGCACTTCAGTTTGATATGTAATTTGACCAATTTCCAAAAAAAAAAATGTTTTTCCACAAAATTTAAATATTTTTGAGAGTGTCATTTGAAAATTTTGAAAAAAAAAAGGATTTTGATGTACCTTTATGAATACATCTAAACGTTTTCAAAGTGGGACTATGAAGAGATCAGTTACAGCCAAGTTGCATCAGTAACAAAAATTACAATAAAATTTCCTACATTATTTGCTGTAGCTACTCTTTATGGTCCCACTCTGAAAATGTTTGAATGTTTTTGTTAAAATGCATTAAAAATCATGTATTTTTTTCGTTTTCAAAGGACACTATAAATATATATACTTTTTCAATTTTAATTTTCAAGTTTTAAACTTTTTTACATTTTTTTTTTCAACGATACATGAGTAGAAGTACAAAAAAAAAAAAAAAAAAAAGATTTTTGAAAGTTTCATGAAAATCTGAGATGGTCAGGTCCAGTACCTTGTTGATTTGATATAGAAGGGCTCATATCACAATGTCGGGTTTGAACTTCAAATCAGACAGTGGGGTTTTTTTTCTTTTAAAGTCCTTTAACTGAATTTAAAGTTTTAAAATGTTAAGCCTTAATCATTCTTCTTGCTTGCATCCTTATGTACATTTGATTAACCTTAGTTTAGATGTGTGTATTTGTGATTTTTATAACTTTAATTTTTATTTAGGATGTCTTTACTGTCCCACTTGTTTGTTTATGCTGTGAATCTTTATGTAAGTTACCTTTTTTTTTTTTTTTTTTTTTTTTTGTATTGTGAATTTGCTTAAATAACACAGTCTTGTCAATAATTTAAATTTTGTACATTCCAATTGCATATTTGTCAGCAAAATATGGATGAAAAATAATGCAATAATGAAATTATTTATCTTTGCATGATCTCTTGTACTGAATTTTATAAGCAAACCTATGCAGCAAGTTTTCGGTGGATTTCTTTATCAAAGCTGTTTTTCTTTTCATAGGGATGAAATTTTAAGCCATTTACCACTGTTAATATTATTTTTTTGATAAAAGGACTGCTCCTTTCTAATATTTTCAAGTTTAAGGAACTATTGAGTTTTTTTGAGTAAAGGAAAGGTTAACTTTAAAACAAATAAACTCTTTTAGAAAATAGCTTATAACTAAGTTTTAGTGTTTAGTTGATATATTTAATTCAAAAACCACTTTTTTTTTAAATTAAATGCATGAGAATGAAGTTTTGAATACTATGCACTTAAGATTTATTTATTTCTGCTTTAGAACTATGAACACTCTATTGTTCAGAAATTTGTATCAGCACCAAGTGCTACTGATGTTGTTTTTGGCTTAACTTTCATTATTGTTGGAACATTTCTTGGCTTGGTAAGTAAAAGCATAAATAATATCTCTCGATATCTATTTTTGTTTTTAAATGTAGACAGTTGCATTTGTTGCATTCTTTAATATAGTTTATGTTGAAAAAAAATCATTACACAAAGGTTGAACACAAGAAATAAATATTAAGTAGCTGGACCTGTACAGAACTTCTACTTTCTGTTAAGATTGCGCTCTACCGTGTACTACAGAGGTGATAGTGAACCCAAGTAAAATTTTCTGAAGAGAGAAATTTTCAAAAGCTCACCCCCCTCCCCATTGTCAAAACTCTTCAAATATGCATACAAAAATAACTAAATTCATTGGGGGAAAAAAATTTTAAAGGTTTTTTTCTTTTTTTTAAAATAATTTTTAGTTATTGAAAGTTTTGTCAGCCCAAAACTTATGGAAATGGCAACCCTCAGATCACAAACGCACCTTGTGTGCTATTAAAGCTGTGACTTTCTTGCTCAACTTCCATCATCAAGCTTAATGACCACAGTTGCAAACAGCATTGTAAAGACAGTGGTTGTAGCAGGCGATGACTATAGTCATCAGAGTTCAAATGATGTATTTTTTGTCAGCTCCTTTCTGGCACTAAAAGAAAGGTATGGTTGTAACCCTAAAATATAGTCATAACTATATTCTTACTGAAAGATTTCAATTACTAACTAAAAAGGCATTTTTTTACCACAGTATAGAACCCCAAATCCAGAATGCTTGAAATTGCGATTTTTCCGGATTTTGGATTCCGACTCAAAAAACTGTGAAACTCTCCTGTCATGCGGTATTTGTCACGTTTTTTCTGTTTCCACTAAAGTTTGAGAAATTTCTTTTATTTTTTTATCAATCCATACATTACTTTTGATTGTTATGCAATGTGCCAATCTATACAATAAGTAAATCATATTTTTATTAAAAATAATTTTGTACTTTTGTTCAGTACTCTTTGTTTTGCACACTTATGAAAATAAAAAAAGAATTATCGTTTACTAAAAGTGGATGTTAAAAGATTGCTGCACAATTGCAGCAAAACGCATATTTACGCGCAACAACTGGCATGTAATAAACATTTAAAAGGAAACTGAAAGTATTGTGTTTTTAACAAGCAATTGCTGAACTTTAACAATTTTAAAGTTTTAAAACTGGAAAAAAAAAAAAGATTTTTTTAAGGGGAAGGGAGGGTAATAATGTTTGTACACAGCAATAATGTTTGATGTCAAAGCTTAGCACTTTAGTCCAGTTTTTCTCAGATTGTCAATGTAAAGAAAGCAAAAAAAAAAAATAATTTAAAAAATAATATAATTTTATCGCACATTGGAAAAATGAAAAAAAAAAAAAAAGCTTATTAAGTGTATAAAAATAATGCCAAACTCTCCCTAAACTGTATACTGTATACTGATATACTGTAACATAAAAAGCAAATGGTGTGCATTTTATAGTTAGTAATCTGTTTATAGTGGTTTGTTTGAATCTACTTCTAACCAAATATTTAATTCCTTGGATTTTCTTCACTAGGAAAACAAAATTTATTTCATGTTTGAAATCATGCTGAGTTTGTTTCAAAATTACATGGTTATGTTGCTACAAAATCCATTTTGGTTTATTTTTAAGTTCATTCATTGTCCACTAATGTTCTTATTAAAAGCTGAGATTATCTTCATGACATCCCACGTTTCTCAATTTCAATTTACTTACATAATCAATTCATCTTACTTCAGTTTGTTTACTACAAAGCACCATTGTTTTTAATGATAAATTCTATTTTAGATTGAAAATCCTTTTATTTTTTTTTAAACAGATTTTAATTTGCATTGTTTTGAGGTGAAATGTTTTCCAAAACTACAATTTTAGTTTTACATTTTGTATGTTGAGATGTCCATCTTCGTTAGAACTTCAAGTGTCAGTCATATTGGTCAATGAATTCCATCAACTATTATATTCAGTCTTTATGTTTACATAAACAGTAAATGCAAAACCTCTTTGTGCCAATGGGGGGAAGGGGGGGGGAGTTGCTAATTTCTCATGTTTTGGAAGTATTCAAAATTCCCTTCGGGTTCAAACCGTGTCTTTACATTTCTACTTTTGCAGAGTGTGATATCATTTTAATAAATGATGCAGAAGATAATGATAAAAAATGTATTGCATGTTGTGTATATTCAAACTGATTGCAGTTTGAAAAATAATATACTGATAAACATTACAAAGACATTAAACAAATTTCCAAGAGGGTGTGTGTCCCTTGTTCCCTGTGCAGAATTATTTCATAATTATTGGAATAATTAATTTTGTAAGTACAATGCTGTGCTATAAGTTTTGCATTAAATTTTGTTTAAATTTATTCACTCATACCCCATAAGAGTAATAAAAATGAAATGGCCAACTACGGGGCCCATACATGACCAAGCACTGGATTTTTTATATGCCCCCGACTACTGGTGCATTTTCTTATATTAACAATAGGTTAGTTTTTGAAATAAAAATACTTTTATTTCTGAAACATTTTAGTGAATCATTATCAGAAAAAAAGTAGCCTAAAGTTTACAATTTTTTGTGGTTGTATTGATTTTTAAAATTTATAGATAAACAAAAATCAACAATCGAGCTCAAATGTCCCACTACTGAAGCTTATACTCTACAAATAAAATTTAAAATGCAAAAATAGCTTGATTCAGAGATTGAGACTGGCCATGGTATTTCATGGTGGCCCAAATCAGATTTTAGGGGAGATTGACCAGCAGACTACCACTGACTTCAAACAGTTAATGTGTATTTTTATTCTCTTTTACATTTATTGTTATTTTACTTATTCATTTATTTATTTTTTCCAGTTATTTCTAAAAAAGAACCTAAAGAATGTTTTGTTTTGAAAAGTCAAATCCCTTTATTTATTTATTTTTGTGCCATAAAATAAAAAAAAAGCAGTTGTTGCAGTTGAAACAATTGTTGGGAATGGGTACGAAACTGGTAATGACTAGCACAGAATATAAAATCTCTCCGTGAAATATATTCTACTGGCAAACTTCTAATTTTCTAATTGTACCTTAGATTATGAATGTGATGACCTGGTAATGAGCTCTCAAACCAGGGGATTTTATTTAAGTTTTAGATACAATCTTGTTCATATGAAATTGAAATGACTTAGACGATGTACTCTTTTTAAAAATAAATGACACTGCTTTTTTATAATGAAATTTTTTTAAAAAAAATCCTTAAGAGGGATTTAATTCCAGAGATTCGCCTAAACCATTTACGACTGGTAATATTCAACAGCTTTCATTTGTTTCATTTCTCTAGCTATTGACTTGTGCATTTGGTGTAGTTCAAATTTTTTTCATGGACTCCAAGGAATATGAAGACTACCCCAAT
The DNA here is from genome assembly GCF_026930045.1 of Uloborus diversus. Classification (NCBI taxonomy): domain Eukaryota; kingdom Metazoa; phylum Arthropoda; class Arachnida; order Araneae; family Uloboridae; genus Uloborus; species Uloborus diversus. The sequence continues at coordinate 10,834,798 of NC_072735.1, forward strand.
GGAGAAAAAGAAAGTGAAGATGCAAGTGAAAATGTATCTGAAAAGAAGAAAGCTTTAAAGGAAACAAAAACTAAAAAGAAAAAAGATACAAAGGAAAATCAATCTGAAGTAAGTACCAATGTTTTAACTAGAGCATTAATATTTCATCATTGAAAAGTGGGTTAGTGCATAAGTATAATTTGGGAAAATGGGAGGACAAAATCACCCCACACCTCAAGCACTGCATATCATATATATTATTTCTCTAAGATATTTTTTTTTCTGTGGGAACAGCATAAACAATGCTTCATTAAACGGCATCATTTTTTAAGAACTTTTTCACCGTTTTCGGCAAAAAATAAAGAAAATTCATATTTTGGTTGTTTTGTCGAAAAAAAATTATTTCAGGGTTCGTACGGGCCATGGAAATCCTGGAAAGTCATGGAAAAAAAATAATTAAGTTTCAGACCTGGAAAAGTCATGGAAACTTAATATTTTCATTAAAAGTCATAGAAATTTATTTAAAGTCTTGAAAAAATGTCTTGGGCAGTAAAAAAGTATCAATAGCTAAAAGAGGGCTAGAAATGTTGAGTGGTTTAGTAACATTGCATATAACTTGAACAATCTCAAAAACAAATCTGAGTTTTGGAATCCAATTTCATCCGCTTCTGTAACAGTCACTCGCCTTTTCTTGTAAGGTGATTTTACTACTGAGGCATCACTAATTTTGAATTCACCATTATTTTCAGCACTTTTTATATTCTGTAGTAGCGGACTTGCACGTTTTTGATTTTGCCACGCCCCCTCAAAAAGTAATTCAAGAGCACCCGATTAAGCACCCGAGTTCATTTCAACTACTTGTAAAAAAAATTCATTATTAAATTTATTAGAGTTTTTTGTTGAAGGGTTTAGAAAATGAAGACTTAAGTCAGGAACATAGAAAAAGGGGAATTCTAATACTCTTAAAACAGTAGTACCCAACATACAACTCGCAAAACTGATTGTTGTGGCTGAATTTACTGAAAAACGTGGCTTTACTTTAATGAACGAATATACTGTCAAGTTACATCGGTAATTGGATGCACTATTGACACCAAAGGGCAATGATTTTATGAAGTGAATTTATTATTAGAAACTTAGTAATGACTCATTCAATTTTTTATCAATTCTTTGCTATTCTTCCCTATTTATTAAATATTTGTTAGACATTTAAACAACAGTGTTTTGCATTCACTATATTTTTACTTTACTTGAATTTATATGATAAAGACAAATAAGAATAATTGATAAGTTTCTGGAGTGTGCACTGATATTTTTGAATCACAATTAAGTGCTCCAATGAGGTAGTGGCTCTCATGTAAAAGTTTTTCTAATGCCCATTTCCAAAAGTTGGCAAGTTTTGCATTAAATAGTACTATTCTCTTTGTATAACAAGGTCATGAAAATTTTTATGAAGTAATGAAAAAGTTTTGGAAAAGTCATGGAATTTTTTTATCCAAATTGAGTATGAACCCTGTTATTTGTTGTTTTTAGTATGCACTGCTTCCACTCATAGCATCCTAAATTGGAAACCCATCGTCTCATTTGATTAGAGCCTCATATTAGTAGTGCAAAGGTCGTGAGGTCTAATCCCCATAAGCCGAAAAGTATCGTTTTAGTGACTTATTTTCTTCAGCAGAATTATAATCCAAATTTTAAGGAATATGTAATCTAAACTTGTAGAATTCTGGGCCAAAGTTCTGTTATTAAATTCAGAAATCAAGGCATTAATTTCAACATGGTATTGTTAGAGGTTGATAAGGACAAGAAGTTTCTCAAAAGGTTGTTCTCGGAATTCAGATGTTGCTTACAAGTAAAACACAAGCATTCCTAGATCATTTTGGTGGCCAGAATCTATTTTTTGCTCAGTTTAACTAATGATTAATAGATAAGGCTCATGTTGTGCTCAGATGACACCAATGGTAACAATACAAATAATTCATTTTTGAGGATAAAAGCGGAATTAGAAACAAAAGTTTTTTCAGAAAAACAAAAAATCTGAAGCATACAAATCTTTTCTCGTCTTTTAAGCTAATCAGTTACTAAATGGAAAACTGATGTAAGAAGTATATTTTATAGAAGAAAAACTTTAATTTCTCTATTCAATTATATTCTGATCATTACATTCTTTGTCTACTGTTAACAGAACATCGATTTCTTTTAATGCTGGTTATTGTTTTTTGCATTTTCAAAACCAACTTCTTCCATTAACGACCACTTTTTTGAAGAACAGAGAGTCATCGCCACAGAGAAGTTTCACTTAATAACAATCATGTACTGTTTCTACTTCTGAATTTATGTTATCTGTAAAATTTAATTTTTTTTTTTTTTTTTTTAGGAGGAAGACTCGTCAGAGAAGTCTAGTTCTGTGCGGAAAAGGAAATAAATCTTTGCATATATTTTTTTTTACAGCAATGACTATTATATAAATTCCAGTTTTACAAGCTTTCTGTTCGGTGGGTATTGTATGATGATTTGTTTATAAAATATTTTTACAATAATAAAATTCTCATAAAAGTTTACATCAGTTGGAATCAATGGATTATTATAAAATAAATTTGACTGATATGATGCAATGTACATACACAGACATAAAAAGTAATTGAAACAGTGGAATGGATATTCAACATCAACATAATTTAAAAAAGGAAATACTTAGTTAAAAATAGAAGTATTAAGTTACCTCTAACAACTTTTCTTTTTTTCATTAATATTTCAAAGGAAAAAAAATATGAATGTCTACATAAAAGTCTAAATTATTTACTTTTTATGTCTGCTTATAAATTGAATTGGGTAAAAAAGAAAAAAAAAACTATGTTAAGAGCTTGATTTTAACAGATAGTAAAAAAGAGGGCAAAAACAAGCTGTTTTTGGATCCATTCTTTTCTCAATTGTTTAATGAAATTCTAAAAAGCATTTTTGCCAGTTTCATTCTTTGCTTCAACTGAAATTTTGCTTAGCTAGGTTATCCTGTCTCCTTTGATCTGTAATAATTTAAAATGGATTTCACATGTCTTTTCAGTTTTTCTTCATTCTTTCTTATAGTCCTGTCAAAACCATACTCTAGATCAGGGCTGTCCAACTGATGGACCACAAACTTCTTATTCAGCATATTTCTTTTTTCGACATTGTATGATATCAGTGGCGCACCCACGGAGGGGGCTAAATTCTGTTCTCCGCATTTCCGCTGCTTTAGTTAGTACTACACTCTTTCTCGCCAAAAACTGTGAAAAAAATTTCAGGAGGAAACCCTAAATATCCTGCATCCTCGTTCCAAACGAAGCCCATAATCGTAAATTTCAGTAAAATTAAGTCACAGTTAAATGGCGAAAATTTCCTGGAGGCGATGTTTTATTTGTCTAATGTCATGTCTTATTATAAAGAAAACCGATTTTTACAAATTCAGAGCAGATCCTTGATTGCTCCCTCTTATGTCTCCAAAGAGAGCCTACAATTGCACTTTTTAGAATCCAGCGTTGAAAATTTTCTGGAGAGAACCCCAGAATTTTCTCTATTTCCTCCACATCACCAAAGATAGCGTAAAATTGCGTTTTTAAAGCTTCAATTTCGGAAAATTTCCCAGGAGAACCCTCAACCCCTTAAATTCATCAAAGTTAACCTAAAATTGATTTCATCGGGGAAAAAGTATGGAACTTATTTAAGAAAAGGGGAAAAAAAATGCTTCTTCACAACTGTGGAACACACCACTTTTTCTAGATAATATTATTGCAGTTTTCTTTATTCAAAATTTTTTCTTACTTTGAGAGTGATAAGGTTACTGCGTTTCTTATTACCATTTGAAAAATAAAAATAATTTTGTAGTCAGATGGATAAAAAAGGTCTGAGAAGAGGAAATAAAACTATTTTGTTCTTTTAAAGTTTGTAAAAGTCGACATCAAATATAAACTACACTAAAATGAAAATAAAAAAAATCGGCATTAATTGGGGGGGGGGGGGACTTCCCGAAATATGCCCCTCATTTTAGGAATGAGAGTTTCTTACGAAACTTCAAGCCTCTCCCAGGAAAAAATACTGGATGCGCCACTATATGGTATCAAGAAGCATCCGAGACTCCATTCTTGGTCAAGCCGGGGTCCCCAAAATTTCCTCTGGATCGCTCTTTTACTCCTTTCATTGTATTGGGAGAAAAATGTATTCTACAGGTAAAGGTCAAGTAGTCCTATCCTGTACACTGGTGTTCAAACGAATTCCTAGAAATAGTATTGCCTTGCGTTGGCAGGGGGAGATTGGGAGGAAAAAAAGAAACATTTTAGATAAGCAAACACTGCCTGCAATTGGTTAAAAATAAAGATCCCCCTTACAGACTCTATGGCCTTTGTTGATTTCAAAAAAGAAATAAAGACTCTTACTGGAAAAGTAGGCTAAAAATTAAGCCATGAAAATTAGTTTAGGAAGCATTGTATGGGGGAGGGGAGTGCTTTTCAATTTCCGGGGCTCCCTCCAAAAAAAAAGAAAATCTGTATCTGCCCCAGGGCAAAGATGAGAAATTAGGAAGTACTGATTTCAAGTACATGGAGATGTTTCGCTTCAAAAAGAAAATTTAGCAATTATTAAATATTTTTTTACGATAGATTACAGTCCAAGTTTCCCTTTGTGAAGCTAATATAGCAAGGAAATTAAATTTTTCAAAGAATAAAAAATGTAATACTATTTTGACAAATCCCTTCCCCAAAGAGAGGAGGGTGTAGGGTAACATTTCACGAACCTCTTGTGGGGGAGGAATGACATTAAAAATATAGAAATTTAAAAGAATTTGCAAAATTTGAATAACAATTGTGACATGTTAATGACAATTTTAAATTCATAAGATACAAATTAAAATTGGAAAAGAAACTTTATTTAAAAGAACATACATAATAAACCAATAACATTAAGTAAAAGTAATATCACTGAAAAAGTCACTCGTTTAAACAAATGCTTTGTAAGAACATGCAAGTGTTGAAAATTCTAACATTTTACTAAAAAAAAATTCGTTCATTTTGCAGGAAAACCTAAATCTTTTAAAATGAAATGCATTAAAAAGAACATTTTGGTGAAGCTTAGGGAGCAAATTCTAAGCAGAATCCGCAAAGCCAACTCTGGCATTGCCATAATCAAATTCAGTATAATAACGTCCAATGAAGACATCCCCAAGTATCCAAAGAGGTCCCATTGGTTTAGGAATATCCATACCTAAAAATCCACTCAAGCAAACAGTTTGTCCTAATTGTGAAACCTGGAAAAAAAGAAAACTGTAACAACTTTCCTTGGAATTATCGGAAAAACAAATCTTTTAAAACAAAGATTACAACACAATGTGCATATATAGAAGTATATTTCTTTTTCTTCTCTTTTTACAATTCTTGAAGTATAAATATTTTTAATCAAATCAAATTTATGCTAAATTGTTACATAACTTTAATTTACAATTACAAAAATAAACATTTCATATCATCCGCATCCCAGATTTTAGAATTTAAGAGAAAAATTACGATACTTACTTTAAGAATATAGTCTGATCCTTGAAGATCGAAATTTCTGCCTCCAAATGTAAGAGTTATCTTTGGTAGTTTTGGCACCAAGTCGCAATCCACCATATACTAAACAAATGTTTAAAAATTATAATGAGTATTTGCAGGCAATGCAATTTTCTTATAATTAATTAGCAAGTAGCAACTTTATAAACATTTCATAGAGCAAGAGAATTGAATAAAACCGTAGAAAATTTATGCACTCTGTTTTTTTTTTTAATATTGTTTTAATCATAATTCAGTTAACTTTTTTTCATTAAAATAAGTATGAACTTTGAAAAAATTGGTTCTTAATTCAATATAACTCATCAATTAAATAAAAAAGTAATGCATTTGAAATGTGTGAAACTAAATTATTTTATTATTACATGAAACTTGGACAAAGGTATAAAATAAAAGGTTAAAAAAAACTAGATTATGATTAAGTTTTGTTTGAATAAGTTAATTTAAAACCAAAACAGGAATGTTGCCATTAGTGATTATTAGGGTTTTTTTTTTTTTTTTTTCAAAATTAATGAAACTATAAAATGCACTGCTGGTCTAAGTTTTAAATCAAAAAAATATTAGTTTGCTTTAATTATAACTTATCATTGTAAAAAAGTTTTTCAAAAGGCAAAATCTTTTATTTGACTTATGATTACCTTACTCTACCATGACCCTATATATATATATATATATATATATATATATATATATATATATATATATATATATATATATATATATATATATATATATATATTTTATTTATTTATTTATTTTTTAAAGAGAGAATATCAAGAAAGTGAGGCTAACCTCTCCCATAGCTAAAGGAGTTGCTCCTATTTCTTTATTCAATTTCTCAATTTCAGCTACAGGTCCTGCAATCAAAGAAGTTCCAGTATCGGCAATAGCCTCACAACCACCAGCACAATAAACACCAGTTTTTTCACCAATTGACAATCTACAGGAGAGAAAAGTAAAACAAGTTGAACTGAAATGTAAATGTATAAGCTTGCTGAAAGAAGAGAAATATGTGCAATTCTGGGATGAAAAAAACAAGAGCTACTATTGCGACTACAGTATCAAAGTGTTTCAGAATTATACAGGAACTCCTTTCTCAGTACAAAAGAGGCAATCTTCTGGATGAAAAGATACCAGAAAAAAAACTATATTAACTTCACAAGTTTTGTTCATGATGAGGACTAAGGAGTAGAGATGCAATGAATACTTGGCCTGTCTGCCGAATACCTAGCTTACTATTTGGCCTCGGCCAAATACTATGAAAAAAATACATTTTTTAAATTCATCCTGATATTTAAAGGGCATTTTAAATAAAATTAGCCTTAAACTCATAGTCATGTTATTGTTCTATACTCTCTGTTCTATACTATGCTATACTACTACTCTATACTTCTACTGGGTTGTCAGTTAATAGCATACATTAATTAATAGCAGCTAAAAGTATCTTTTACTACTAATTTAAACTACCTGATTTATTTCAAACCAAATAAGTGTAAACAAAATTAATTTTTTCTTTCTTATTAAATTAAAGAGATTTTTTAGTGTTTTTTTTCCAAAAAATATGAAAATTAAAAATACTAATTCCTACTTGCCATGAATGATTTCCTATATTGTTGAAAACAAAATACAATGAAGCACCGTTTATACGTTTTTGAAGGGACTGTATGAAAAAAGCATATAAATGAAAAAACGTACAATAAGTTTTCGTTAATGTGTATTAGACTCGGCAGGGACCAAATTAAAAAACATGTAATTGATAAAAACGTACAAACAAGAAATTTATAAACAGTGCTTCACTGTATTTACAGTTGTGTTTGCACAATTTAGCAATGGATTATGACAAGTTAAAAGCATGAGTTTCTTTAATAAAGAATGATTAAAATTTGATTCCGAGTACAGTCGACTCCCGCTACAATGCGATCCGACTGACGCAAAATGGCTACAGCGTGAGTTTTTCAGGAGCAACGAATTTTAGAGCTAAAGCGAATTTCTTGCTCTCAACATGAAAATATTTGGAAAGGATGAAAATATTTGGACTTTGTTATTGACTATAAAATATTAATTCGTGAATGTACTTTCATCCTTTCAGCATCACTGACTGCACAAGTTCCCACATACAGCACTATAAACATAGCATTGTTAGTGTGTATGTATCAAAAAACTTCTCATTTTTCATTTATTTATTCTAAATATGAAAGGTGATGAAAAATTGTGGTATCTAAGGACGCTGCTTCATCTAAAGTTTGAAGATGGAAGCGAAAAGCGAAAGCTTTTGACAAGTTAAGAAAAGGTTAAGATTCTTGATACGCTTGAACTAGAAAGTGGGTCAAAGGTAGCACGATAATTAGGTACGAGTGAATCTTTTATATGTATAATTAAAAGTCAAGAGAAGGCAATCCGTATAAGTCCGGGGGGTCCCAGAGGGATGTTACCATAGATGTAAATGTTATAAAAGTAAATGTGAAGCTACTGTATTTAAAAATATATTAGAATGACAATCAGATTGCGCAGGATAAATTATCATCTTCAATTTTTAAGTTATAATTATAACTTATTGTATTTACTGTACTCTTACAGTGAAGGGCTTTATTATTCCTACATACTGTACTTACCGTACTGTGTTATTTTTATGTCTCTCCCTATCATTGATTTTGTGCATCGTAATCTTAGAGTAAGAATTAGTAAATGTAGGGAGCAAGTCCAATCACTGGCTTAGCAAAAGCTGAAGCCAAGAGCCCAACTTAACAATGATGAATGGTTGACATGTTTTGAGTACACTAGCGAAAGAAACATGATTTCTTTCAATGCTTTGCTTTAAAACCTGTCATGTGATTTGGGGTCTTTGATTCACGAATGAAAGTCTTCACTCTCACCATTTTATCTCTTCTCAATGATCATAACAGTATTTTATGTTGAATTATGCAACTTTTTTAAAAATACGGTAAACATTCAGCTCTTTATGTAAGAAACTGTAACATATTGTTAAAAAATGGTCAAAACAGTTTAAAAGGTGTTTAATGTCTAAAATGATTGGGTATGTTGATAAAAAATCATATATACACAACACTTTTCCACAGCTCGAAATTTCGACTTACGCGAGAAGTCTTGGAACGGATCCCTCGCATAAGTCGGGATCCGACTGTATACAAACACAGATAAAAATTTACATTAAAATAAACTTAACATCTGAACAAATAAAACAAAAGTTGCTCTTTAACTATGCCTTCTCCTTACACATGAATGAAAATTAGATTAGAATGGAATACTTAGTAAACAAATATGGATGAAATTTAAGTGGATGTATGCTAGCTTCTCCTCAAGTATTCTCAACAGGTTAGGCTTTCTGCCGGCAGAAACTGGTTATAATCAGTAGAAACTGGCTAACACTTAAAAGGGTCTTTAATAACTCAAGTAATTACTAAATGATATTAGTTTAAACAAAATAAAAATTTTGTTTCATTATTTTAAAAAATAAAATTGTATGCTAGTGCCTTTGATTTAGTCTGGAAAGGGAACTTTTTAATTGCAGATGCTGGTATAGCATTTGGATTAATCTAACAAAGGAAGAAAAATCATCTGAGTGCTTAGGAAAGAGGAGTGACATACAGAAGTAAACAGGCATTACTGATTGTAATTTGCTCGCTTATATGCTTCATCTAAATCGCTTGTGATTGAAATTATGTGCTTCCTGAAGAAAGTGCCAGAATTTTACTTGCCAATATTAATGTAGATTTTGTACCTAATGTCACAGCTTTGCAAACCAAATTGACCCCATTTCTCGAAACTTATTTTTCCAGTCAAATTTTTATCACTACCCCAGCTACTACATATGGTGAACCAGTTTAAAAAAATATACAATAGATGAAAGTTTTACAAACATTACTTGTTCCTTGATGCACTGCCTGCTAGCTCTTCTGTTCGAAGAATATTCTAGTTTCTCATTTGTGCATATTAAATTGAGAAACTGTTTCAATTTTAGAAACCACCTTTTCTAAGGAGCAACTGCAGGATCAAAACAATGTAACATTTGATTTTGACTTGTGATAATATTGAAATTAAATAGTGCTTATTTTCTGTATGCATTTTCTAGTGTACTATGTTAATAATTAATTTTTTGTCATTTTGTGAATTTTTGCCAGTTTCTGCTATAAATGTGGCAAAAAGTGGTTTTTGCTATGCCGGTTTCAACCAGTTCCTACCGGTGGTTTTAACCACCTCGGCAGAAACTTGCCAATCTTGATTCTTAAGTACCTTCAAGTATTCTCCTCCTAGTAAAATATTTTATATCTAATTCAATGCAACCGAGTGAGCATCAAGGTATTGCATTTTTAGGAAATAGACCATGAGTTTTATAATTATGAATAAAGTTCAAAGAAACAAATAGATAAGCTGAAAATATCTCATATATGGCAGTTTACATGTCATGCATGAAAAAGCTCTGTTGTTATAGATTAGTCACATTTAAAAATCAAGTGAATTACTTACCCATCCATTGGAAATTGCCAATATCCTTTACGATCAACAGGCACGTAAGTAAAATTGCCTTTGTAATGAGCTGAGTCACTACCACCAAAGATTATTTCTCCTCCAACTGTAGCACTTGGATCACTAAAAGAATTTTTTTAATTAACATTAATTAGAATATTAAAGTACGATTTAAAGACACTAATTTTTTATGCAATAAATTCAATGATATACAGATATTACAACAGGGAATATATATTTAAAAAATCACCCAAAATACTAGACAAAAAAAAGTATGGTAGAATCCATGTCAATTCAACAAGGGGTGTAACATGGTCTCGGATTTTTTTGAATTTAACATGTTAAAATTCATAAAAAATTAAGAAACCTTTTTTTTTTTGTTTTGCCCAAAAAAAAATTTCTGGGCCAAGATACAGGCCGCCAAAGATGGCGGTTCTGCCATGATTTCTCACTTGGGATTTTCGTCAAAATGTTTAATGTCCATTACCTCAGGAACGGGAGAACATATTTTGTTACGGTTTGTTTTATTTAAAAGGATATTTTTTCTTGTTCAAACACATATGCAACATTTTGAAATATGTGATTTCGTTAATTTTCCATGGTCTTTTGAAAAATAAAAAGTTTAAAATAATTTTAGATTTTTCTCAAAAATGCCAATTTTAAAAATTTACATTTTTTTGTAATTTATTAGTACTACTGAGAACTACCTTCCCTGAAAAGGAGAGTTTCCACTTTTTTGTTTAACAGATTTTAGAGGCATTTGAAAAAATGAGGGTTTTTAAAGAACTCTTTACGTAATGGCAGACATGAAAATTCAAAAAAAAAAAAAATTCGCAACAAGTGACCAGAGAACACGTTTAACTCAGTCATATAGCGAAATTTTCATTTTGAGTCGCCATGTTATCCAGGATATTGAATTTAGTGAGAACATGATGGCATTGCAATTAACGAGCTACGCTGAAAGGTTGCGTGGGGAAATGCAGTAAATCGGCCGGAGGCCGCATTTTTGTTTTCATAAAAAATAAAACTTCTGAAAAAAATCAGAGACCATCATGTTACACCCATTGTTGAATTGACATGGATTCTACAGTATACTTTATTAAAATGTGGAAAATTCTAAATGAATTATAACGAGTAGCAATCATTCTTGAGGGATATTGAAAATAGCTAAATCTAGCTTTCACAAAAACAAATTTTCAGTTTTTAATTGCAAAATTAAATGTTCCAAGAAGAATTTGGGCACATCAGTTTGCATTGAAAAAAAAATCAATTTTTTTTTATTATTGAATATTACTTATCCAAAGGTAAATAAGGTTAATCTTAGCCATAAATATTTCATGACAAAAAGTGAAGAATGATTTGCACACATTATCTGTATACCTACTAACTTCTCCAACTCAAAAATAAGAAGCTCAAATCTCGGAAAACAGAAGAAAATAATTGGCAAAACACTTTACTTCAACATTTTTTCCCGGAAAGTATTTTCCCCGCAAGTAACAATTGTATATTTATTTCAATAATAAAACAGCATCATTTTGAAAAAGAGAGTTTGTTAGAAAAAATGCTGATTTAAATGCTCTATCAGTCATTTTTAAGCAAAATTTTCTTATAGACAATCATGGGGGAAAAAAATATTACTACATTTATGTGGTTCCTTATAATTTTTCAACTGTCAAACTAACGTCACAATCATGACAGTGATATTATGAACTACTAACTATTACTTTACTCAGCTTATTCGTGGCAGTGAAGATGCAACTGAACACACAACTGTAACCAACTTGTTGAGATGCAATTATGTACAAATGAAAAAATCATTTCTACGATTTTTAGGCCTTGGTTTTGTTAGTATTTGAAGTTACAGTGCGTTCAAAGCTGCATTAAGCATAAACTTGTAACTATAAAATTGGAGATGTCAAAAATTACTTGATTAAAATGCAACAATGTTAAAGAACAGTTGTCAAGATTTGAAAATTTGAACACAAATTTACTAGGGTTGGGCTTTTGATGCGACATGTTGAAAACTCAAAAACATGATGAAAAAGTCAAAAACCTTTCGAAAACTGATGTACCGACATTATTGTTAAGTACAGTCATTTTTTAGCACTAAGTTACTGCCCTTACGCAGGGCTAAAGCAGAACCACATGCAATATACTAGACAGCCTGGTTATCACATCCAAAACAAAAGAGCAGTCTCTGGATATGGTGACCGGGCTGTCTAGTATATTAGTCATTATTGACATTTTTTAATGATGCATAAGATTTCCTCATGCTGAAAAATTATTTAACTACTAGCTGCATTGTCCGGATTTGCACGGTCTACCACGAAAATAAAAGTTTTGTCAAGTGACGCATGTTCAACAATCAGTCTTATCTTAGAGGAAAAAAGTATTGTTAATTTCCCATCAAAATAACCATTCTTAAAGAAAGAAAACGGCAAATCAAAAATTCCCGAATAAATTGAACGCAACTTCTAAAATCCAAAATAAAGATAAATCGCCAAATAATAATCAAAAGGGAAAATTTTTATCTCAAAACAAAAACAAAATTTTATTTAGTCACAGTTGAGAAAAAAAAAGTGGCAACCTTCTGAATTGTTTTCATGCTAATTTAAAATGAAATCGTGCAAACGATGAATTTTTGGGTATTTTTCGTGGGCTTTCGAATGGCACCAAAATTGAACTGGTCGGATAATTATTTCGGGTAGAAAAAGCTATTTAATGCCATTTTCGGGTCTTAAAATTCGAACGATTCGGTTCTTTTTTGGCTTTCAAAAACCCTTCTATATTTCTTCTCGGGTACCCAAGTACCTTCTGCCAAATTTGCTCCAGATCCGACGAGAACTGTAGATTTGTATAGAGAACATACATGTATACACACTAATATATATACACACATTCTTGGTTTTATCTATATAGATAATTTGCACATTATATCAATCAAGTTAATTAAAAATTAAATATATTTAATTGTAATAAGTTTAGAAATTTTCCTTTCAATTTATCTGTTATGCTGTAAAAATAGTTATGAATATTAAAACTGTTAAATCTAGTTTTCAAAATGGTTCTTTTTAAATTATTTAATCAATAAAACAATTAGTTACAAGCATTTTATCAATCTAAAAATTCTTTGTCAGGGTTTATATAATCTTTCTCTTTTGAATAAAACTAAAAGAAAGTTAATCAGCACTCAATGATTAATTATAAAGTATCTAAATATTTTTGATGACACTATTTTTTTTTTTTTTTTTTTAACTTTTGTTACTAACTTTTTCTGTAAACTAATATCAATATTCTGTTCCTAAATGAGCTAATATTTGCTGGAAGCGACCAAATTCATTTAAGTTTTCATTAGCTTTTGAAGCCGAATCTGAACCATAACCTGGAAGTTCCGTCTCAGTTGAGGATGTTTCAACAAATTGTTGATAAATACACCCATATTTCAGAACCAATGTAAAGCGTTTTCTCCAATTTTAATTTATTCTTTCCAACCCATAAAATAGGTTTGGTGAACAAAAGGCGTTTAAACTGGCATTTTATTACTGCATGCCTTGAGGGAAAAAAGATTTATAATGCGACTAAATATAATATGTAAATGTTTACTTAAAATGTCTATTTTATTTGTTTTTAAACATGCTGCCATTCATACTACTTTTTATTCTTTCATAATAGCTCTATTTTTCTACAATCTCTTATTCTTCAGACAAACAACTTGTTGAATCAAAATAATGCTAGGGATTTTTTCACATCATTTTAAAAATCTAAAAGTCAAAAAATTTCCTTTAGTGTAAGAGATCAAAATTTAAAAAAACTGTTTACCAACTCTCACAACTTACCGATTGAGGTAAAATGAGAAAATTGGTTGATCAACAAGCTTTTGTTTTATCATATTATCAAAAACAGGTACAACTCCATCAACGGCAATACTGCTAAAACCTAATCCAAGAATTCCATCAAACTTAGCAGCAACAAAAGCAAGTCCAGGTTCTGTTATAGCTTCTCCAAATGTCTGATCTTTAATCTAAAGATAAAATCAATTTAACACAATATTATCAACAAAAAATAATAACTTTTAAATTTAATTTTAAGATTGTTTTGTCACAATTTATACACAAGACATTTACTAACCCATTTGGGACAAAGAACCAATGTGTAGACTTTTATTTAAGCTCCTTCAGGGTCAAACATTACATTCCCTGCAACAGTTATTTTCTCTACGTAACGATCAATATATAGATGAATGGTGTCATTGGAATGAAATTTTTAGCATTGCTAATTCACATTTTCTGCGAAAACTTCATATTTTTTGCGATTCAAATATAATTTCTTTTGTTCTTCTTACATTACTAATAAATTAAATGATATATTAAAGTAGCTTGATATATATGGAAATATTTGAGGACAAATTGCGATTTTAATAATGGAAAAAAAATTAATGATGACAGAATGTAATTCTAATAGGTTTGGTATTCAGACACAATTTTTACGATTTAGCACAAGTTCTAGTTTTGACGCTGATTTTATCCTTTTAGTTTTACATGCTTTTTTCTCACCCTGAAAACATTGTAGTAATGTTCTAAGTTTTCGACTTTTTGCCTATATTAGTCTAATTTTTTCTCAAAAGATCAGAGCTAAAATAGTTGATCTATTAGAAGAGCATTTTTTAATAGATAACACATATAAAAATAATGAATATAAATGTGTAACAGAAGGATTTTCCAAGTTCTGTTCCCATCAAGGATATATTCAACCTTTGGTTTTGGGTAAACTCATTATTGGAAAGGTGGGGGGAGGGAAAAATGCAATTTTCAGACTCAGAGAGTGTGTTGGTATGCAGCTAGCTTGCTCGGCTTCCGGCCTAGATAAAAAATCAAAGCCATCTTCAGGGTCCTATCCAACTGGTTAACCCACAAATAACGTTAGGTACAGGGGACCCTGGAGTGAAAATGATATGCAGCTTGCAAGCCGATAAATTTGGGAAAATCCCAAAGCTTCTAAGCTTGCGAAAATCTGGAAATATTTCTGGTTTTTTGGATAAAACATCACTTTTTCAAAATGAAATCGCTGTTCTTAGTACCGTCACTGCTAAAGGAAAAGATAATAATATTAAGTAATAAAGTTGTTTAGTTCAAAGAAGTTTGGTTATTGCATTATTTTTCAAAGGCAGATATTGAACCTTTTCCAATTTTAATGTTCCAATTCCTACATACTTGTTTTTTATGTAATAAACGTCGTATTTTTAGTACATTTGCATGCATTTCTTTTGCTACCCTTATGGAAAAGGAAAGTGGAATTTTAGTGCATTGCTTACAAGCAGATAGTAATCTTTTAGCAGCTGCATTAGGAGTATATTTCTTGTTATTTTCTAAACAATAAACATTAATATGCAGACCCCGAAGTGGTTTTTGGGGGGAAAAAAGTTGGAAATAAGGGAGTCAAAAATTTAAAAAGTAGGAAAAAAATCACTTAAAAAAGTAGGAAAAAATAGGAAGAGATAGGACTGAACACACGTCAAGAGGAAACAGATTTAGCGTAAACTTTATTTCTAATGTAAAATAAACTAACAGTATTTTTGATTTAAAACTGTCCCAGAAATAAAGTAACTATTTTTGAAGTATTAAAGGGATTTAATGAAAGGTCGACTCATAAAAACAAAACGAAAGAAACAAGCTGACAATTTTCAGTATGGAAAATAAACTGCAGAAAACAAAGGTACTAAATACAAAAATAAAATCCAAATAAAAAAACAACTTTCAACAGTACAGTAATAAAAATTTGAAGTGTAAAAGAATAAAATGCAATATAGCGATCGCAAAAAAAAAAGATAATAATAATAAAACTCATATTTTGGTGCAATAAAACCATTTTTGTTAAAGATTTGTTTTGTCAAAAACGAAAACATTTCTTCGAGAGCATCCAATTATCATTTGAAAATACTAGCACTTTCCGCTCCTGTTGTCATTAACTGCGATACAAAAAGAAAAGTAAATATTAATTTAATTTTAGTTTAAAATAATCAGCAGCTGACATGCATTCTTGCATAAACAGGGGCAGATGTTTGAATTTGAAAAACAAAAGGAAAAGACTGAAAATGCAGAACTAAAATAAATTTGTTCTTAAATATGCAGGGGTGTGGCCAGAGGAAATTTGGGTCCGTTAACAGACCCTTCACAAAAATCTGATCAACCAAAACGGACCTTTCACAAAATCCCGATCAACCAAAACGGACCTTTCACAAAATCCCGATCAACCAAAACGGACCTTTCACAAAATCCCGATCAACCAAAACGGACCTTTCACAAAATCCCGATCAACCAAAACTGTCCCTTCACAAAATTCTGATAAACAAAAACGGATCTTTCACAAATTGTTTATTAGAAGAGTAAATCTCAAATCAAAATAACGCAGCATATTTCCAACGATAATGTTTGGAACCTTTTTTAAAGTTTAATTAGAGGTATCAACTTATACAAAATCTGTGTGTGTGTGCTAATTTTGCAAAAGAAAAAAAAGGCACTCTTATGACGCTCCTGCAAGCCATAAATAACTACTAAGGCCAAATAAATATAATGCTTGTTGTTGGTTTTTATGAAAGAAATTAACAGCTTAAAGTCAGTTTGGATTATAATTTTGCTTGCTTGTTTTATGCAGCGGTGTTGTTGCAAACTTCTCTAAAAAAGTCAGCCGTAAGCACTTTTCTCCCAGCTCATGATTTAATAAACAATAATATACAGCGAAATGAACTTAGAACTGCAAAGGATAGTAGGGATGCAGGGGGGGGGGAATGTAATCGCTTCAAATAGGGTTACCAACTATAAACTTATCGCCACTTAGCATCTGGCGGGTGCGATGTTTAACTGTTTATCAATGTTTAACTATTTATCGCTACTTAGGCAATGTTTAACTGTTATTTTGGGAGAAAGTTATATGGGTTTGATTTTTCGATGCTAAAAAGGATAATTAATTTTAAATGAACTCTTTTATTCATCGTTTTTTTCTTTAGATGCCTACATTTTGAAAAGCGCAATCTTTTTAGATTCGAAATGAGAATCATACTTTATTCTTTTTCAAGCTAACTTCGCTTTATTAGGATGCAAATAAATGAAAAGTCTCTTTATTTTTGTAACAACGCTTATTTTAAGTTTTTAAAGCGGAATTCCATTTTCTTTTATGAGTCAAAAATTTAAATGCCGAATCGATGGTTCATTTTTTATTTATTTATTTATTTTTGATTCAACTGTGTCCAGACATTAATGAAATGTTTATCATAGGACTCTAAAGTTCAATTCTAAAATAATTTTATGAGAAATATTTATTTTACAAGCCGTTTTTATAATTTTGATGTTTTCACTTTGAGGATGGCGATCTGTTTGCATCCGCTATGTGAATCTGATTTTTCAAATTTTCGATGTTTAGTACGCTTTGTTAAGAGGTAAAGAATTAAAATATTTGTTTATTTTTGTAAAAATCATGGAGTTTATACATTTTAAACGAAATTTTGTGTTTTTTAACAATGTCTTGGTTCAAAAAGTTAAATACTGAACCCCTGCCTGAATTTCTTTATTACAATTATTTTAAATACTATACATATAACATTTCTTGTATAATTTAACATAATGTAGAATGGTAAATAAATATTGATACTTGAGGGGTACCCATCTCCCAAAGAGCGATGCCGCCCTCCCATATTCCAATACTTGAAAAACACTCAAGAATGATATTCTCAACAGAAAAGAGGGAAAACACTCAACATTAAGTGTCAATGATGCAGTTTGCGCCATCTCAAAATTCAAAAATTTCGTTTTTACAATTTTTTTTTTTTTGCAAAATTTGATTTTTCACAAAATTAATTGATTTTTCACAAAAATAATTGATTTTTCACAAAAAACGGACCCTGTGAAAAATCCTGGACAGACCCCTGATATGGGACATAAAATTCATAATAAAATAATTAAACTAAATAAATAACGAAATAGGTAAACTAAAAGGTTTGTATTATGTTACATATTTTTAGCATTCAACAAAATTTTTCTTTCAGGAATGTCATTTAGGGGAGTCGGTGGGGTCAATTTCTCCCCTCCCTGGCTTTAGAAAATTAATGCTTAACTATAAAAGTTTGTGTGGTTTTTATTGTTTTCAGACAAAATTTGCATTCAGTATACATACTTCGCTAGCCATCCCGAGGGAAAAGTCAAAATGACGGGCCAGTTTTAATTTTAATCAAGCAATAAAATGGAATATTGTTTTATTGGTTTGATGATTTTTTACCTCCTTCTTCCAAAATTTTTGTCACGGAACAAAAAGGAAAAAATCAATGCATGGTAAACACAACATTTTTACTCAATCCTCACCACACAACAAAAATATTCATCTGGAAATTGTTCACGAAATTGAGAGTAGGGGGGGGGGAGCAACTCCTCGATATTGATGACATATCAGATTAGAAAATACCCATTAAAAAGAAAAAAAAAAATACAGTACATATTTGCTTGTGGCTGTAACCCCCCCCCCCCCCCCCCCCCCCCAACTTTTAAAAATGTGAAGAAATAAAAACGGTATCTCGCACTTAAATTGATTTCCGATTTTTCTCCAAAAATCGGGAATGTTTTGCCCATTTAGGTTTTGCCGAGGTTTTTTTTTTTGCAAATACACTCTTTGCAAGGAAAGAAACTGATTTTTTATAAATTATTTTTTCATGTTTCCTATTTAGAATGAACAATAATCATATTCATGTATGAAAAAGGTTAGTTTCTGCGATTATTTTTGAAGTGTTTCATTTTTGCGAATTTCTGTTACATGTCGCTTTTATTTTGTACTAACATCAAGAAAATATGTACAGTGTACAGGTTTTTCATCTTTTGCTTCCTTACGTTCCTTTTAAGGTTTTACATTGCCTTTCTGTTTAAATAGAGCTCCATTTCCCTTGTAATCATCTATACGAAAAATTGGTGAATAGGAAATTCTGCTTTTCCCGCACTTTTCGAACAGTCGGCCGTTTACTTTAATTAAAGTTTCTAATTGACGGGTAAGTAATATATAATTGCATCAGAATGTGCCAGTATCAATTTCCTTATTGTTTCGTTAAAACAGTAGGACTGAAGTCGGGGCGATAAAAAGAAAAGTCGATCATAAACGCAGCAATGGTAAAAAAGTCACTTACGAAAATTTAACTTTTAAACACGCAGACGCCGCGGCGTTCCTTCCAGAAATTACTGTAGTCAGTCAATGAAAAGTTCAGGATCCGCTTGTTTCTTTTGCTTTTCAAAATTGTAACATGCAGAAAATTATCGGTGCGGCATTGTAAAAATAAGAATCAATGCACAATTAAAAGTGCTATACCGAAGAAAGAAAAAGTAGGAAAAAAAAGGAAAAAGTAGGAAGATAAGTAGAGAGCTCTAAAAAATAGGAAAAAGTAGGAAAAATAGGAACTCTTCGGGGTCTGAATATGGGCACATAAAGTTAAAAAAACTCTTCCGAAATCCATATCCATCCCTTCCACACTCATGAAAGGCTTTGAAATAAGTTTTACTATTTGAAATATAATTTGTATGAAATAGGATGTTAACTAGCTGAATTTACTCCCCCTTACAACAAAGACTTCTTTCTAAAAAGTTGCTGCAAAGGTGGAGATGAACAAAGGCACCTTACCCTTTATTAGTGCTTGGTTAAATCTGTGTAGACTGGATGTATGTACGCATTACTCTGCAGTTCGGTTCTCTTTAAACTGCATAACATATATTGTGTTAAATGTTATATATTTTTTGATTTATTCATTTATATTTGAAAAAGTAAATTTGTGCAGAATTATAATTCGATGGCAGAGTATGAATCAAATAAATTTCTCATTAAAAAGAAAGCCCCTTCCCTTCCCCCACGTCACTTGTGATTACGCATTGGTTCTTAAACATTTAAAATAGTGATTAGGCATATAAATTTTTCCCTCTTTTAATATTTTTCACCGTTTTGAAATTTATAAGCACCTCTGTTCTGTTTTCTTCATAAATTAGGATTTCATAATTTAAGCCTTTTATAGAGGTAGAATTTAGATATCTGGAATAGTAACGGTACCAAATATCACAGATACTCTACTGTATATACCTACAAGGATTGTTTCTTCAAAAATAAAAGTTTGTAAAAAATATCGCAAAAAATCTAAGTTTTAAAAGTATTGTACAAATTACAATAATAGTAGACCTAAGAGAAATAATTTTAATTAATTTATTTTTAAAGACAGATCATAATTTAAAGAGTGACGCTTCTTCAGAAAGAAACGGGGGGTTGGGAATATATAACTACAGCTTTGTATTTGACACTTTATCTCTTGAATAAAAAAAAAGTATACCTTAGATCCTCCAATTGTTACAACATCAGTACTTAAAATGCCAGTCATACTGCCACTTCCATATCTGATTTCTATTCCAGTTCCATTAGCTTTGTAGGTACTAGAAGCACTGCTGTCATACTTATTATGAAGCACTAAAAAGAGTTTATTGTTCCATTAATTTTTTTTTTTTTTTTTTTTTTTAGACGAGAATAAAACAAATCAGATGCAAATTTATTTGTACAAGGAGAATAGAGAAAAATAGTTGATTTCAAAACCTGTAATGAATACCAGTTTGAAGTTTGAACTAATTAAGATGTATATGATTCAGTTTTATTCTTTTTTAAATCTACAATAAATGATTGTGGAATCAAATTGAATTTCACTCATTTTTTTGTTATTCAAAGACCATTAATTACAAATATCCGAATCTTAAATGCATTTGTTAGGTTTGCTTTAACTTTATTTCAGTGTCAACAATCAAAATCAATTAATTTAAATAGGTAATTTTAATCATGATGTAAGTCAAATGAGGCAGTGAGAAGCAAAGGGATGCAAGTGGCAAAATTAAAAATTTGGAGATAACTAGTACACATGGTAAGTGAACTTCTCCTCTGTCTTAGGGCAAGAGATGGTACTAGTAGCCCTGGTAGTTGCTGCTGCATAGCATGATTTAGAAAAAAATTTCAATTAAAGCCTACCTAGGGGCTTTTCTTTAAACACAGTTTACTCAAAACTTGAAAATGTCCACTTGCATCCCTTTGCTTCTCAGTACCTCAAATGATAATTGTTTAATTGATGATTTACACTATTTCTTAACTTGAACCCTAAAAATCCCTTATAAATTTCATTATTTTTGCTTTCTTTTTAACTTTTTCAAGTCGGTACATTCTTTCTTCCCTATACTGATTTTTAGGTTTTTATAATCACTTGACCATTTTTATTGATTCAAACTGTTCTTTTACTGTGAGATTTAACCTGAGAATTCAAATTTGTAATCAGTGGTCAATTTTAAATTAGTTGCTATCTTTTAATTAGTAGCCACTATAAGCATCCCCTTCTTTTAAATGAAAAGAATGAGGTGGTATGAAGTAAAGTCTTGGCAAATGAGGCTTGCTGCTGTATGCATATTTGTACAAAATGAGACACAAAACTTTACATTATTACTTCAACCATTAATTTTTGTAACATTTTAAGCATGTACACAAAAATTTAAAAAAAACAGCAAAACAAACATATTACCCAATTTATTTATTATCCCTACTTTTCTGTATTTATAGAACACTACTATGCCATCTACATTAAATTTGATGATTTGAATCATATATATTTCTATTTAAATTGGTTTTACATCTCATTATGAAAGTCTTTTTGTTAAGTAATGCTTGAAATATATTGGCATTTTAATTTAAAAAATTAATTTTAAGTATAATTACACTAAAAAAAATCTTCCATACTATTTATACTTACAGCATGCTATGTTTGTAAATTTGCACTTCTTAGAGGGCACCCATAAATTTGAAGATCCCGTATCAAACACAACTTTAAAATTTTGAGGTGGGGTGCCAATGGTAATAGGTCCATAATACTGAGCCTGATAAAATAAGACATAACAAATTAATTTTGAATAATCTTAATGATACATCTGCTACAAAGTAAAAATAAAGGATAATAATTTAAAGAAATTAGAGTTGAAAAATAGAAAATTATATGCTGTATAACAAGTTAAAATCCAGGATTTATATGGGAAATGGAATATGAAAAGAAAATCTCACAGTAGAGGTACAACTTTCTTTGACAAAAAAAAAATTAATTATGCACACAAAATTTCATTTTTAGAGCATCAGGGGTCTGTCCAGGATTTTTCACAGGGTCCGTCTTTTGTGAAAAATAAAATAATTTTGTGAAAAATCAATTATTTTTGTGAAAAATCAAATAATTTTTTTTTCTTGTAAAAACGAAAGCTTCGACTCTTGAGATGGTGGAAACTGCATCATTGACACTTGAAGTTGAGTGTTTTCTCTCTTTTCTGTTGAGAATATCATTCTTGAGTGTTTTTCTAGTATTTGAAGAGAGGGGGGGGGGAGGCATCGCTCCCTGGGAGATGAGCACCCCTCAAGTATCAATATTTATCTACCATTCTACATCATGTTAAATTATACTATAAATGTTTTTTGTATAGTATTTAAAATAACTGTAAGAAAAAAAATTAGGCAGGGGTTCAGCATTTAACTTTTTAACCCAAGACACTGTTTAAGAGCACAGAGTTTTGTTCAAACCTTATAAATTCCGTAATTTTCACAAAAATAAAAAAATATTTTATTTGTTTACCTCTTAACTAAGCGTACTAAACATCGAAAATTCGAAAAATCTGATTTCCACAGCGGATGCAAAGAGATTGCAATCCTCAAAGTGAAGGAATCAAAAGTATAAAAACGGCTTGTAAAATAAATATTTTTGATAAAATTACTTTTGAATTGCATTTTAGAGTCCTATGATAAGTATATCATTAATATCTGGACACAGTTGAAGCAAAAATAAATAAATAAAATAAAAAATAAACCATCGATTCAGCCTTTTAATTATTGACTCATAAAAGAAAATGGAATTCCCCTTTAAAAACTTGAAATAAGCTTTGTTACAAAAATAAAGAGACTTTTCATTTATTTGCATCCTAATAAAGCGAAGTTAGCTTGAAAAAAAGAATGAAATAGATTCTCATATCGGATGTAAAAAGATTGCGTTTTTCAAAATGTAGACATCTATAGAAAAAAATAACGGTAAATAAAAGTTTATTTAAAGTTAATTATCCTTTTTAGTATCGAAAAACCAAACCCATGTAACTTTCTCCCAAAATAACAGTTTAACATCGCACCACCAGACACTAAATGGCGATAAGTTTAAATTTTGTAACCCTATCTGAAGCGATCACATCTGCCCCACCCATACTATCCTTTGCAGTTCTAAATTCATTTTGCTGTATATTATTGATGCTTAAATCATGAGTGGGGAGAAAAGTGCTTACTACGCCTATTCAGAGAATGTTGACGCTTTTCCAAAGAAGTTTACAACAACACCGCTGCATAAAACAAACAAGCAAAATTATAAACCAAACTGACTTTCAGCTGTTAATTTCTTTCAAAGAAACCAACAACAGGCATTATATTTATTTGGCGGTAGTAATTATTTATGGCTTGCAGGAGCATCACAAGAGTGCCGATTTTTTTTTCCTTTTGCAAAATTAGCTGATTTTGTATAAGTTGATTCCTCTAATTTAACTTTAAATATGCTGTATTATTTTAATTTGAGATTTGCTCTTTCAATAAACAATTTGTGAAAAATCCGTTTTTGTTTACCAGAATTTTGTGAAGGGTCCGTTTTGGTCGATCGGATTTTTGTGAAAGGTCCGTTTTGGTTGATCGGATTTTTGTGAAAGGTCCGTTTTGGTTGATCGGATTTTTGTGAAGGGTCCGTTAACGGACCCAAATTTGCTCTGGCCAGACCCCTGAGCATATTTCACATGAAACATCTTTAGAAATTTAAACTAGAGACGTACCGAGTACTCGGTAACTACTCGGTACTCGGCATACTCGGCCAATTTGCCGAGTACTCGGTACTCGGCCAAATTTTGATCAGATACTCGGCCAATACCGAGTAGTTGCAAAAAATTGAATATTGTCCAAGACGGATATTAAAATTTATAAAAAAGTGCAAGCATATTAAATATTCTGCAATCATTTTACAAGTCAATTAAATTTTGAGAATAATGAAGTTTTTAATGCTTTAATAGAATAAATCTTTATTTTAATGTCCCCAAAGTTAATAAAACTTATTTATTAAAAATTGTGCAAAAAAGGTGAGTATAGAAAATATGAAATTTTTGCATAAAAAATAGATTTTTGCTACAAACAAAAATTAGTTATAAGAAATATAAAAATTCCTTTGCTTAAAAAAAGGGAAATAAAACACCATTAAAAGCATAGTGCAGGAACATTGCAGACACGTGTTTTGGCGTTACAGGAAATTCCTTTTTCAATGCACAAAATGTGAGCTTGTAGATTTAAAGGCATCCGACAAAAGTCCGATTTTTTTGTCGAATGTCTTAACATTTGTTAGCTCACATTTTATGCACCGATAAAGACGTTCCTTCTAACGCAGAAACACATGTGTGCAGTGTTCCTGCACATTTGCTTTTAAAAATTATTTATGTTTGGCGGACTAGAACTAAAATAGATTGGTATAGTTTGTCTTAATTCCAACTTGATCAATCATACCTTTTATTTATTTATTTTTAATTTTAAAAATAATTTTTTTGTAAAATTTTTGATGTAAACAAAATTTTTTTAAATAATGCGAAATTAAATTTCAGCAGGAATTTAGTTTTAAAAACTTTTATATGGACAAAGAGGTCTATACTACTATTCCAATAAGTTCAAAATTGATCACGTGTGTATCAGTGGTTCTTCTTAAAACATAATTGGTACTTGTTAACTCAGCCGAGTAGTGAAATGCCGAGTACTCGGTAACTCGGTACTCGGCCGAGTAGTGAAAGGCCGAGTACTCGGTACTCGGCCAAAGTGCTACTCGGTACGTCTCTAATTTAAACATAAATGTTCAATAAGCCTTTGAGATGATGTAAAGTATGAGAAGGGATATAACTATTAAATTTGTAAGCAATATGCTGATGGACATAAGAAATCTTGCAAAAGCAAAAAACAGGAGATTCTCATCAACAATGTCCCTTCCCTAAAAAAAAACTTCTATACATAAAAACAATAAGTAACACTATCATACTCAGATTCCTTCTAGTCCTTTGGTATGCAGTTTCTTTTCTCTTTTTATGAAATTATAGATACAAAGATGTATGACTCACCCTCATCTTTTCTTATTGAATACTAAATGTTAAAATACAAGATTGTTACTAATGGAAAGAAAAAATAAAAGCCTTTTTTCAACCGTGCATTCATAAAATAGATGAATAGAAAAGAAATTATCAAAAATTTCATAAAATCTCAAACTTTTGTGAAAAAGTTAAAACACATTCAATAACAATAATACTGAACACCTTTAGAGAGCATAAGATTTCTCACTTTAATTTACACTTGGTAAAGATTCTATAAGATTTAAACAAATCTTTGGTTTATACTAATTTAAAGAATGCAAGTTTAATATAAATTGGTTTCAAGCACAATATTTAGTTTCATAATAAATATCCAATTTTTAAATAAAGCTAGCTAAGTAATATAAACTGAGCTTTTATTAGGGAGACAAACAAAAATCTGTCAGTTATGATACCAACCTTTTAAGAGATGAATTCTCCCAGGTACATGCATGCTCAGGGGGAGGGGGGGCTGCCCCCCCCGATTCCCCCCAAATATACTTTTTTGTTTTTCAACTACAGCAGTGCATAACCAGGAAAGATTATTTACAAAATATAAACCTACAACTTAAACAATTCTACTTACATCCAAATAATTAGATAGTGGCTCAGGAAATGGCCCTTGTCCAAGTAAATGACTACGCGGTTGTGCTACTTTAATTGGAGTTCCAACCTCATGTAAATGTTGTCTAACTGATTGAACATGAACAAGAGGAATTCTAAAAGAGAAAATAGTTGTGAAATTTAGGAATAAAAAATATATACATGAAATTAAAATGACGATTATGAGAAAACACTTTTAAATTCTAAATAGGGTCTAAAGGTTATTTTCTTTCTATAGATGAATTAAGTAAACAATAGAAAAATTTTCCTTAAAATTAGCAATGCATATTCGGTCGGTATACTGTATATTCAACAGACAAACCTAATATTTAGTTTGGCCGAATACTTTAGTATTCAACAACCAAATAGTAAACAATTTTAAATGTTCGAAAGTTGGTTAAAAAAATATTTTTTTATATAAATGAAAGTAACCATATAATACCATTGCAAAAATTTAAATTAGTCCTTACTAATTTTATCACATTCAAAGTAATTTTTAATGGAAGAGAAAGCAATCAGATGCTAAATTTAAATATTGTTGCTTTTTAATTTTTCTAAATCTTATGATCCATTTCAATAGCCTAATGATTTCAAATTCGTATAAATATGGCACTGGGTAACCAGAAAAAGAAAACGTATAACGATAAGTTTAAGTAGTAATCAATAGAGTCAATTCATTACTGGGCAGATCTCAAAAGGTGGGAGCAAACAGACCTCCACTTTGCAGCTTGAACACCAAATGACTTTCATTTTAATTAACTCAAAAATTTTTGCGTTAAATTATAATACTGTATGGAGACAAGAATTGACATAAATTATGGAAAAAATGCTCTTCAAATACCCTTAAAAAATATTTTCTCAAGCAAAAAGGTGGTGAAAAATTACTTGCACATATTAATATTATATATCGTTGGAAAGAGTAGAATTTCCCGCATTCTACGCAATTCGTTTCAAAGATCTAACTTAATTACGATGGGAGTTATTTGCATTTTTAGCTTGAATTTGTTTAGGCTTAGCTGAAATTTAGGCTATATTTTCTTCATTAAATCTATCAATAGAAAGTGAAGGGATTGTCCCACAGTTTTCTTTTTAACACCACTGGTAAGAGCTGCACTTTTTACTCCAGACCTAACTTGACCTATGATCGAAAATTTAACCCTCTATCTCCATTAGAAAAAAGTTACAAGCGAATTAAATAAAGTTATGGCAAAAAAATCTGTTCTCTAAACAAGTTTTTAACCATTTTATTTTCCGTTTCCACGGTAACTCTTTTTGAATCCATTGTTTATTTCCATTTTTCTCATTTTCAATTCTTAAACTTATTTTACTTTGTGTTTCCATGGTTATGCTTTTTAACTTCATCTTTCTCATTTGAATTTCTTAAAAATATTTTGTTACAGATGTGATACCCCCCCCCCCCCCCCCCCATTTGGCGACATCCGATTTTTTACACAAAATTGAAATATTTTTCTCGGCAATGAGACGATAACTTTTTAAGCATGGTATCCCTGGCTAAACTAACCTGTGTTTGGCAACCCGAAGGCAATCTTAGAGCTGTTCAAACTTGTTTGCGGTTCACGTTGGATAGATCTTTGTTTTTCACTGCAATATACCTTATAGGAAAGCTTATTTTGTGCTGGTTTAGATTCAGTAGTTGTGTTTTGATGAATAAATATTAGAAACTGCCAGTTTTTTGAACTTTACCATTAATTAAGAGTAAAACCCAACTTTGGGTGTGTCTCGGTAAGGCGCATTGTTTCATATTCATATGTTGTGTTTCAGACTGAGTGTGAGGATTTATGCAACAAAAATGTAAGTTTTTATTTTAGAATTTAAAAAACAAAAACTCTCACTTCCGAAATTCTTTGTTTTTACAAAATCTTGAGGGTTTCTTGTAGTTTTTAACTTTATATTTACTGCATGTAAATTTATTTTGCAAAAAAAGTACAGTTATTTTATTCTAAAAGTTAATTCTTATCCATGCCAAGAACTATTTAAGCATATTCTGTAAACATGCCTCCTTTAGGTACCGAATTTCTGAAAATAATTTGAATCTGGGGCATTCCAAGGTATTTTTGACATTTATGTAGAGTCCGTAACGTGACCTTTTTTGCCATAACTTTTTAATTTACCGTTTGATTAGCATATTATTTTATTTTGATCTTTTAATACCAACACACCAGCTCAAATTAAAATAATATGCAAATCAAACAGTAAATTAAAAAGTTATGGCAAAAAAAAGGTCACGTTACGGACTCTACATAATGTCAAAAATACCGTGGAATGCCCCATCTACGATTTTATAAAAATATGAAGGTGTTATTTTATGTAAAATATAGTAGATATTTTTAGTAGGTATTTTGAAAGCATTTTTGAATTATAAATATCGGATAAATATCGTGATATATATTGGCAAACCCTGGTCCGCAGCATGACTTTTTTTTTTGCTATAACTATTTAATTTACTGTTTAATTAGCACAAAAAAACTTATTTTGAATTAGTCCTACCAACACACTAACTCAAAATAAAAAAATGTGATAATTAAAGAGTAAATTAAATAGTTACGGCAAAAAAGTGCCATGTTGCAGACTCAACATTTTGACAAAATACTGTGAAATGACCCAATAAAATCATGTACAAATTCATGAAACAAACTTGAGAAATAAAAAAAAACTTGGTTTTAAAATTTAAATTATTATTTAAAAAAACTGCAAACAACTGTCTAGAACAGATTGGTAAGTCACATTCTGTCCAAATTTAGTACTTGAGTGATTATTTTATTAAAAAAGGAGAGGTGGATAAATTTTGGTGTTTTGAACAGAGAAAGCTACAAGCTGAACTTTGAAACGGATTTTTTTTTTCAAATATGTTTTTGTATCTCTCAGTTAAAAAATCTCTGAACTGTATAAATTTTTCATATCTAAATTTTTTTTTCAAAGAAATTAAGACATGTTTCTTCGAAAAAAATCTATTTCTCAATTTGCCATGCTTTTACTACAAAATTGAGTGACATCGACATTTTTTAGAAAATTAAATCTACGGATATCGGCAAAAAGAAATTTCAAAACTTTTTCCATCGAACAAAGAAAATATGTGCAGAAGAGCTAAATCCTTTAATTTCTGGTTGTGGTGTAAATCATAAATTTATTTTAAAAGGGTAGTAATTTTTGTGCAATCATATTTAAGAACTAAGAAAAAGAAAAACGTAGCTCTTAAAAATTACACAAAGGAGCTTTTGTCGAGCTACATTCCGTATTAAAATTTTACCATATGTTAAGAAATTTATATTTTAAAAGTGTAAGTGGCTATCCCAGATAAAATTTGTAGCAGAATAGCAATAATTTTTTGAGCTCACCTAAATAATCTTTTGCCGAAAGTGACACTCACAGAACACAATAGAAAACATAACTTTAAGGAGAACTTCATGGTGACAGCACTGAAAATGATTTTAAAAAAATACAAAGGTATAGCAGAAAACCCGGAAAACTGTCATATGACGATAAGAAATTTAAATATGAGCAAACCAAGAACTTATGATTATGACGAAAACTTTTTTTATGTGCATTGCACTTTATATTTGTGCGAAGGGCACATGACGCAATGACGTTGCCAATAAAAAATAAATGCTATTATTATTTTTTAATTCGTTGTTTATATCCTTATGGTGAAAGTTAAATACGGATTCGTCAAATACTAAACTTTTTGGACATTAACATTAAATTTTACATTGACAAGAAACTTAAATTAAAACCGTGCTTTTGATCTCGTTACCATAGCAACCTGTGACAGCCATTAGGCGTTTACAGCAACAACAGCGCGTTCTCAAATCTAAACATTGAAATGGTATTAAACTCATTGATCAAAGTCTGCACAATTCAATTTCATTATCACTATCTCGCATTTTTATCAATAAAAACTAAATGATGTGACTCTTTTTGCAATTTTAAAGAACTGCGCCTGATCATGTTGCTGCTGCAGTTATTTTTTTTACTTGTAATATTATTTGGTAAAAAAGAACTATATTCAATTACTTAGTAATGCATTTAATTAAGAGTATACAGGCTTAGATGTTTTATAATGTATATTATGCTTTTTTTTAGGAGTTGAAGCCTCTTCTTGCTCTATTCGTAAATATGGAGACAAAAACATTGTATGTGTTTGTAATGAGACATATTGTGATGAATTGCAGCGTTTGTTGAATATTTCCAGAAACCAGGTTGCTTTGTACGAAACAAATGAAGATGGTGACCGTTTTAAGTCATCATTGCTGTATTTTACTCCCAACAGTGAGACTGGTAATAATTAGTTTTGCATTTTGTATGCTGATTTCTGATAGTGCAAAATATGTCCAGTGCAGACTGATTGCTTCATATGTATTAAATAATTTTATACCAGGGAAAATTATTCTTACATACACACACTTGTATTCATCATATGTTTTGATGTTTTTTTTTCCCTCTGTAAAATACATTGAGTCTTAACCCTTTTCCCCTGGAACATGTTGAAATGGTGTGACTGCATATATAAGTTTCAATCTATTGTTGGACAAAGGTTTTATGTAGATCCTTTCAAATGCTGTTATCTTTAGCTTAGATTTCCTATTAGTTTCAGAGCACAATTCTTTATTGTAGATATTTTCTAACTATGGTGCCGTGGGTTTTCTTATGGGATTAAAATTGATATAGGAGGGGAATGTGTTTTCGTTGATAACCTTAGGTTTCCAAAAAGGCACTGAGAAAGTATTACTGCATCGATAATGAGAGAGGTCCGTTTAACTTTTCTCCTGAACTTCCAAACTTTTAGCATAAAGTCCTAGAATTACAATGTCTTCTCTCATCGTTTGGAGAAATTGTCAGTTTTTTTTTGCAAAGGATCAAGTCCTAGCTGAAGACTCAGTGCGCCCCAATAGTAGACTTGCCAGACGTCCAGGTTTGACCGGGACAGTCCGGGTTTTCAGATAAAATCCCGGTGTCCCGGCCGGTTTACTTCGTGTCCCGGAAAAGAGAAATTTGATTCTAGATGAACGAAAAAAAAAAGTCTAAAAATGATTAACTGTGAAGAAATATTAAGAATAACTACTTTCTCCTTTGAACATTGATGATTAAAATTGAAATCGGAATAGCTTGTTAAGATTTTTTACAACAAGATTAAAACCAAAAAAGACTTTCTAAAAAAAGGTTCTAGCCAATAAAAAGTATATGTAAATGTAGTTCAACATTTTTTCCTCATTCAGCATTTCTTTTTACTAAAATAACTTGTAAATATTAAAATATAAGAAATTTATCTGCTTTTGTCATTTCTAAGTACCCTTGTTTTAGGTTCATAATTAGTAACAA
This sequence comes from Uloborus diversus, assembly GCF_026930045.1. Lineage (NCBI taxonomy): Eukaryota > Metazoa > Arthropoda > Arachnida > Araneae > Uloboridae > Uloborus > Uloborus diversus. Next base: position 10,865,975 of record NC_072735.1, read on the forward strand.
TTTATTCATAGCATTGAGATGATGTAGCATGAGCAATGAGCTGCCGTATAAAACACCCTACAAACCAGCCAGGTGCAGTGTTCCCTTTTGAATATTGGCGATGCTGGCGGAGGGGGGGGGGGGGTCCAGTGTCCCGGTTGAATATTACAGAAATTTGCTAAGCCTACCCAATAAGATGCCACTGTGACCTCCCAAAAATTTCCTTATTAGACAAATTTAAGTGACAATTTGGACACAGTTTACAACATTGCTGTTATTTTTTTTAATTATTTTTCAGGATCACCAAAGTCTGTCGGCATAGTCCATGTGTAAGTTCATATTTCATCACTTGGTAAAACTCGGAATTTCATTCAGTAAATTGAGAATTCCCCCTCCACCTTTTCTAAAGTAAAGTTAGTAGTGTCTCTATGTAAGCTGAATTGGATCAGGTCTGTTCTAGAAAAATACTTTTTAGTCTTATCTTGGGACATTTAAAGATTTTGTTGGCAGTAAATCGATATAGCATAAAGTTAAATGATGGCGCACAGTTTAGCCAAATTCTTCCATTGATTATTGAGTGAATATCATTAAATTAGTTTCCTTAAAAATGTATGTTTGTTCAAAATGGCTGTGCTAACTGCATGATGAATTTAAATTAAAATACTAATTTTAAATTATGTTTGTGAGACTCAGTGGTGAACCCAGGATTTTGTTCTGGGGGTGGCTGAGGTTATTAAAATTTTGTGTCTCCTTGTCATCTCCCAAAGTTTATTAATGTAAACGTAAATGAAGGCGTATTTCATCATTATCTGATACCTAGGGGTGTTAATAATTAATTAAACTTTCTGTGTCACACATGAAATTATCTTACATTTGATATTTCCTGTTAAAATTTTAATGTAAGTGTGTTTCAAAAATCAAAATATTGCATTATAGATGCCATTGATAAACAATTTGATGGCAAAGCTGTCAATTCTTGTTAAGGATGAAAAAAAAAAAAACTAAAATGTGCATAGTAATTGCAGGTGATAGTGTAAAGGAAATAGATGAAAAAAAAATGCTGAAAACTGATAAACTAATACTTAAAAAGAGTGATAAAAGAGACAAAAATGTTTAACATTTAATACTAAACCTGCCATTTAAAGAGAGAGAGAAAGAAAGGAAAACAAGTACTATAGTTATGAGGTCTGCACTTTTTTTTTTTTTTGGCGCTTCCTTCTTTTAGAGAGTAAATAAAGAACTTTTTGGAACAGGTAGGACAAAATTTCTGAAATTCAATGGGAAATTTCAGAAAACTTACATCCCCATTGATATCGCAAATTCGTGTATCAACTGAAGAGTGAACTTAAATTAAATGATAAAGATATGATGGATGAATGAAATTATATCATTTGTTTTACATTAAGATGGATAAACATTTTAATAAAAGACTAAGAAAAAGAGTTTAATTCTGGTATGCGGTTGGCTGCAGTCACATAGCCGCCCCCTGGATTTGCCACTGGTTAGATTCCATCATTTTATAATGGAAGTTTTCAAATGTGTTCTGCCATGGGAAGGTAAAAGGCAGTAACTGCAAATTTCTCTCTTTTTTTTTTCTTTGCACTTTTATCATCTATATATTGTGATTTAGCTTTATTGTACAAGCTTTCTTATTTGGTTCTAGCTAAAAATAAAGCACAAAAAAAGTCAAATTCCAACCATTTCCCAACTGTTAGTGTGAACTCCTTGTCACTTTTTCCTTTTTCTGCGTTGTATTATTGTGCAGTTCGTTTGCAATTATGACATTCTGGAGTTCATTTTGTTTATTTAAACTTTTATTAATTAATGCCTTGGTTATTTATATCATTTATAATACAATATGTACAACGTTTTTACAATTACCAATCATCACCAAGCCCGGAGCCTGGCTATCAGACCACCGGTCTCTTTCCACTTCCAGCGTAGAATGTCTTATCTTTTTCCCACGGATAGCCGGTTCTTTGGCATTTCCGGCATTGTGAACTCCTTGTCACTTTTTCCTTTTTCCAACCTCTCTTCCACTATCGTCTCTAGCATATTTTTAATTAATTCTTCCTCGTAGTCTGTGGAATCTATAATTAATTTCCTCAACTGTAGTAAGGTGAGATTTGGAGTTACAACTTCCCCTAACTCTTCTGCTAATGCAATCAAAACTGCTTTCTTTTGTTTTGCTAAAAAGGCCATTGCGAGATTTTACTACAATATCAAAATCCCTTACCCTAGCAATTTTTAGCTTATCCCTTGAAGCTTTGAAATTTAAATCTCATTCGAAATTTTAACTACTCACTAACATAACTCATTCACATACAAATGCAATGATAAAAATAACAATTTCCTGTTATAAACCATAGAGAGATATCACTACTCCATATATATCCTTTCCAACCGATAGTGATTTGATTACCGTATTTATACAACAATACAAATACAACTCATACTTCACTCATACTACAGTATTCCTAGAGCAATAGTCATATTTTATCTAAATTACATTATTCACCACTTTGCAATTCAATTCTGTATTTTTCCAACCATGAAATTAATAACCAGTAATTTACTTAGATTTCCGTATTCCAACAACTTCATCTAAATAATATTACTCAAAACTTGCAATTCCATTACTATATTTTTATACCAATAAAAATATATTTTCATGGCAATTACTACTTTTATAGTATTTCTACATCAATCCTTATTTGCATTTAAATACCTCTTAAATTATTCATTTCCTGCTACTCATACAACATTATCATTATATAAATAACTTAATTCACTCATTAAATATGCACTTAATTATTTTCACGAGTATTTCTCCCTGTACCCTTTTACCAATAACAACAACTCAGAGCTCTTAGAACAGTATGCTTGGGAATAGAAAGCTTACCGTTTCTAATGTTTTTCTTCCGGCAAAGCACATCAGCATCCACGATATCGTTCACTTCCTTTCCAATCACAGGGCTTGATAACTTTTCTTGCACGTCTAGCTCCAATGTTGCTATCACTTGGCTATACACCTCCTGGCTCCATTAAAAGTTTGCTGAAGATTCCGTTGAATCATAATTCTGGTTCACAGGACTCCGCTTATTCAGCTAATCCCCACAGGATCATATAGAAACGTCCTTTTCGATTGATCCGCAGCGGCTTCTTTTTAAACATATCCTGTCGACTGCGCCATTGTGAACTCCTTGTCACTTTTTCCTTTTTCTGCGTTGTATTATTGTGCAGTTCGTTTGCAATTATGACATTCTGGAGTTCATTTTGTTTATTTAAACTTTTATTAATTAATGCCTTGGTTATTTATATCATTTATAATACAATATGTACAACGTTTTTACAATTACCAATCATCACCAAGCCCGGAGCCTGGCTATCAGACCACCGGTCTCTTTCCACTTCCAGCGTAGAATGTCTTATCTTTTTCCCACGGATAGCCGGTTCTTTGGCATTTCCGGCCTGACCATGTGTGGGACACCTGTCCCATCTGCAGTTAATTAAAGCACGTGCTGCCCTGGTCAGCCACGGGCTGACAGTTAGTATGGAATTCAAAATGCATGCCTTCAAATGTCTCATTTACCTTCCCATTGCAATATTTACTTTTAGCTTTGCTTTCAATTATTTAAGAAACTGATAGTAACAATGAAATGAACTGACGTGTTTTTTTATTTTATTTGTTTGTTGTTACTTAATTCACTTTCTCTTTCATATCTTAAGGTATGATGTGTTTTAATTTTTTAACCCTTATAATGGTACAGTGAAACCTGTGTAAGTTGACCACTTGGAGTGCACTAGTTTAGTGGTCAACTTACAAAGGTTGATTTCTATAATAAGATCTAATTCTGTGCCTGAAAATAACGGTCAACTTAGACAGGTGGTCAACTTACAAGGTTGGTCAACTTTACAGGTTTAACTGCATTATTTTTTCAATTATTTGTTTATTTTGATTTATCATTCATTCATTTATCTATTTAATTTTATTTTTTCATTTATTTCTAGAAACTGTTAATATTACAGTTGATCCTTCTAAGCAATATCAGTTTATTCTTGGATTTGGAGGGGCTTTTACAGATGCAGCTGGAATAAATGTAAAATCTTTACCTGATAACTTACAAGAACTCCTTTTTAACAGTTATTTTTCGCAAAGTGGTAATATATATATTTTTTTATTTATTCATTTATTTTTTCCAATTATGTTTCAAAATAAGAACAGTGTTCATCAACATTTACATGATATTCTCAATTACGTGATAACTTAATAACTTAAGAAAAACTATTTCATCAGTGAGTAAGACATAATCTAATTTACAGCTTAAGGATTTTGTGTTTTCTAAGGAGGGTGCATAATATTATTTGAAACACATTAAAACATCTAAAGCTGTAGGGAGATCTTATCAGGAACTGATAATATTTATCCAAAAATCTTAGTTGAGTGGGCAGACAAATTAAAAGAGGTTATCTTAAAAATTTTCAATGCTTTGTATAGCTTGGGGAAAGTGCCAAAAGACTAGAAGCTGGTAAACATCATGCTACTCTTTAAGAAAGGATTAAAGAGAAAGCAAGTAACCATATACATGTGAGTCTATGATTACTGATGTGATTTTTGAAACTCTATGAAAAATAAAGATAATAAACTTTCTGGAAGATAATCTGCTGTCGGGCTCACTGTATGGTTTTAGAAAGGAGATATTCTATGTAACTAATTTATTGCACTTCTATGACAAGATTAGCAGGGCTTCAGATAGCAAACATTGTGTATATGCTGTTTAAATTTGCTTTCAAAAAGCTTTCGATAAAGTGTCACACGTTGCTTTGCTAAGCAAACTGGCTTGTATTGGACTTGAAGGGAAAACTTTAGTTTAGGTTAGAAATTGGCTTACTGGGAGGAAACAAAGGGCAGGTGTTAAGGGAACTTTTTCTCTGCTGTTTTAAGTGGGGTTCCACAAGGTTCAGTTTTGGGGGCTATTGTTTTTTATTATTTTCATTAATGATATTAGTGTAGGGCTTTGGAGCAATATTTATTTTTTGCCAAATGATGTCAAAGTTATAGGGGTCTTTAACAATGAAGAACAAGTGCAAAAGCTTTTCAACAAGATTTAGATCAAATTTCTAAGTGGGGTATGAGGTTCAATGTTTGAAAATGTCAAGTGCTTCATTTAAGTCTTGGAAATTAGCATGCAAGCTATTATTTACCAGGATCTATCTTAAGCGAAGAAGAAACAGTTGTAGATCTGGGTGTCTTTATCAGTCAGGATTTTAAGTTAAATCGGTTGTGCAATGTATGCAGCAAGTAGCAAAGCCCAAAAAAAAATGGGTTTTTACAATAGGTTTACGGAACAAGATTCTAAAGAAATTCCTTAGATTTGTACAGATGTAGGGTAAGACCTCATTTAGAATACACTGTTTAGTTTTGTTCTGCTAAGGGTTCAAAGAAGGGCTACGGAGATTTGTAAATGGACTTTCTAATTTAGCTACTGATTCCAGGCTTAGAATGATTAAGATGTATAGTCTTGAGCAATAGGAAGTAAGAGGGGACATGATCCAGTTATTTAAGTTTATTAAAATGTGCTAAATTTCTGCACACATGGCAAAACCAGTGGGTCATTGCTTCAAGCTTTTCAAATCCCAAACTGATCTTAAAATCAGGAAAAATTACTTCAACAGGGTTGTAGGCATTTGGAATAGTTTAGCAGAAGCAGCTGTTACAATTGGGTGAATATTTTTAAGAGGGCTCTTGATCTTCATTGGGGATTGATAAAATGACTTGAACTAGCCTAGCTGGGCCCAGAGGCTGTTGCTGGTCGTCACAGTTATATTTGTTTGTTTAGATATCAACTAATGTGTTTATCAGACTGATAAGATTTCTTAAAGCCGCTCTTAATTATATGTCATGAGTATAAATTTGCCAGAAATTTTAAATTATTATGCTTTTGCAAAAAATAGTTTTAAAAAGAATTTTAAATTCAAACCTGCTACTACAAAGGTGTGAAAATTATTAGTATAATTGTGATTTTTTTCAGTTTTTCTTGAATAATTTTTGTATATACTTATAATAATTCATGAAGGATAATTTATTTTGTTATTCCAATCATTTTTTCACTCCTTTAGAGTAGTTTTGGAGACATTACTTTGTTAAATGTTGGCATTTATAAAATAGAGAAGCATTTGATCTAAAGTACAGTCGAGTCCCGACTTACTCAAGGGGTGCGTTCCAAAACTCCTGGCGTAAGTCGAAATTTCACGTTGTGGAAAAATGTATGCATACAAATTTTTTTAAAGCATGCCAAATACTTTTAGACATTTATAAACACCCCTCAAACTGCTCTAAAGCATTCCTTAACCATATACTACAGTTTCTAACATAAAGAGCTGAACTTTTACTGTATTTAAGAGTTAAAAAATGATTAGATAGTTATTCTTGTCTATATTTTTTTAATACGGTTGTTTCGCCTTTTCATTTATAAACTTTCAAGTTAAAAGTGACTAAAGTTCTTTTTAGTCAGAAACTTTCTTTTTCTTAAGATCTTCACAAACTTTTTTTTTAGATGAAGGTGACACTAAGGTGCCATTATATTTCATCAACTTTTATATTTAGAATGAAAAAAATAAATAAATGAAAAATGCTGAGTGGTTCTTTGATGCACTAGACTAGTTTGGTGTGGGAACTTTGGCTGTCAATGATGCTTAAAGAGATGTAATAACATTTACAAAATCAATATTTAGTAGCCAATATCAAAGCTGATACTTCCTTCCAAAAAAAAATTCATATTGTGGGCGCAAAATTCACGTTAGCTCTAAAATTCGACTCGCGAAAAATTCGCGTTATAGTATCGCGTTTGCGTAAGTCGAATTGCATTGTAGTGGGAATCGGCTGTAATGAAATTGTTCGCATTGCATAAAGCATGTGTTTGATTAACAATCAAATTTAAAATAAAATTTAAAAACTGTCCACTTGCTCTGCTAGTATTTTCTATTCCTCCCTTGGGTTGGCATCAGTATTATTTCATTTTTAAAGCAATTCTTTTTGCAGCTTTAATTAATTTATAATGGGTTGCTTTTTTCTTTCTTTTTTTAAAGAACTTATCATGAGCCTTATCATGAGCAAAAAAAGTGATATTTTTTTTCTAGAAAACTAGCTGTAATAAATAAAGTGTCTCATCTAAAAAAAGCACTATACACAATGAGAAATCCCTAAAAGCTAAAAATTTTGTAAGCATCTGTGTGTAGAATAGAAAGATCTTTGAATTTCAAGTGTAAAAATATAAATTCCAGAGTAGGATTGTGAAAACAGGTATGAAATTAATTCATATTGCCAAAACTAACAGAAAAACAACTGATCATGAACTAAAAATATCACTATAAGCGTATGGAGTAAATGTATGTGATTCTTCTGTTCGTAGAAAGCTCATCTCAGTTGAACTCGTTGCTCGTTATCCTCGTAATGAGCACTAAAATCACATTTGCTATGGCAAAAAGACTTGCTTGGGCAAAAATTGAGCATAAACTATTTACAAATAATTGGAGCAAGATGAGAAATATTAATTTTCCTTCAATTGTTCAGTTTAATTCAAGTTGTTCAGTCTTTTTCCTAAAATTATTGCATACTGACTAAAGATTCAGAACTGTTTCTAAATGTGGCTAAAACTTTCTTAATGAGAAATTTCCCAGAAAATTACATGTACTAAGGTACTTTTTACCTTTTAGGTATGGTTTTCTGATAAATCAATGCTTAAAATGCCAAAAGATTGCAGTCAGTAGTCAGGAGAAGTACCAGTAAAATATTTTCCCGAGTCGCATTACACAAACGGTTAAACACCCCACCCAAGTTATGGATTGGAGTGTAATTTTTGCTCAGGATATCAGTTTAAGCAATGTAAAAGGCATGTGGTCCAAATATCAGCATGAAAAAGTGCTTGAACAATAGTTTTATAGTTAAAAGTTTGGCTTCCAAATGGAGACTTTAAATTCATGCCTAATAGAGTGCTGTGTCTTGAAGCTTTTTCTGTGACCAAAATTTTGAATGCAAAAAAATATGTAAGAACATTCCAGCGCATGGAAACAGTCCAGATGTGAGCCCAATAGAGAATATATGAACCATTGTAAAGAAAAAATTAAAGAAATAGAACTTCACAAACTAGGCCCTATGACGAAGAAATACAAATTAATTGCCAAAAACTTATGAAAAGAATGCCTAGACTGATAGAATCTTTCTTAAAAAATAAGAGGATGCCCCCTCAGTATTAAATGTATCAACATTTTAAAAATAAAGTATTATTTCTTCGATATAACAAAGATTTAGTATAAATTAAACAATTATTCTAATAATTTTCACACCTCTGTACAAATGAGACATTTTGTATTAAAAACAGCTCAAGTCCCTTTTTAACATTTTACTGGAGAGGAAAAGCATTCATGTTTGAGCTGTATTTTAAAGAGAAAGTTTTTGACACAGTTCTTAATCTGATTGAATTAGATACACTCCAAATCCCATTGTAGCTTAACAGCATCCACCAGGAAGTATCAAATTAGGAAGTAAAAAAGCTTTTGGAAACTTCATGGATTTAGCTGGTTTTGATCCTAAATGCCTGATAGACAGTGAAGCACCGTTTATACGTTTTTGAAGGGACTGTATGAAAAAGTGTATAAATGAAAAAAAGCATAATAGGTATATGTTAATGTGTATTAGACTCTACAGGGAACAACTTTAAAAACGTATAAAGAGTGCTTCACTGTATTTGATCGTTTTTTAAAATTTAGTGGTTTGTTTTTGTACTATTTTATATTCAAATGAGAGAAAAACTTGATGTATTTTAAAATCTCAGCCATCTTATCTATTTTTGTCTTATATAGCTATATGTGCCTTCTGACTCATTATTTTTTGAACAAATTATTTTACTAACAATAGACACTGTAACACAGTATTTTGTAGGCTTGGAATACAACATGGGGAGAGTGCCCATTGCGAGCTGTGATTTCTCCACCCATCCTTATTCCTATGCTGATGTTGATAACGATTTTGAATTAAATCACTTTGAGCTTGCTAAAGAAGATTTCTTGTATAAAGTAAGGTCATATTATTAGTTGAAAAAAGCATGATAATTTTTTGAATATTTATCATTACATTCTTAATAAACGTGTTCTATGGTTTTTCTGTTGCAAAATTTGAACTTATTACTGTATAATAATTTGTAATGGCATGAAATAATGTCCGTGGATTTAGAACTAGAAGGTCCCAGTATGTGGTGCTTGCCTATAAAATTAGGCAAGTTAGAGAAGGATAGCGTATAAGCCTTTTCCGCATACCCAGGATCAGATTACGGCATAGGCAACCCAGGGCACCAAATCCGTAGCTAAAGTTTTTTTTTTTTTTAATAAAAGCCTATTATTCAGAATGTAATCTCTGCTATTTTCTAGAATATATACAGTGGCTCCCAAAAGTGTTTGTACACTTTGAAATTTTTTAGTAAAACCAAAATAAAGCGAAACTGATTGGACCAAAAACAAGGTAAGAAAAGGTCAACCGGCAAAGTTGACAAAGCGTGATCGGGGCTTTACAGTTAAAGAAATTATGAAAAATACACATTTGAGTGCTGTAACAGTTTCTGCAGGGTTAAATGAAAATTTTTACATTAAATTCTCTCCTAAAATTGTTCGCCAAGTTCTCTGATTAGCTAGATTAAATGGGACCTCTTCCCGCAGAAATTTTCTTGCTCGTGCGAAAAACAGAAAGATTACGCTTTTCGTCTCAAAATGAATGATAAATAAGCTCAAAACATTTTGGAATGACTTCTTACTTACAGATAAAAATTAATTCAACATTTTTGGTTAAATTGTTGTATAATTGTAAATAGAAAAAAAAATTAAGAACTTAATCTTGTAAAAACTTGTTGGATCAGTTGATCAGGACGGTGAAGGTGTTCTTGTGTAAGGGTGCATATCAGCGTCAGGACTAGGTAGTTTGGAATTTTTTGATGAAATAATGAATCATACTGTTCATTTAAATATTTTAAAAACCAGTTTTAAACTCTTAGCCAAAAATTTGGTTGTGGCTAAACAAACCAAACAACTGTGGCTTGACAAAAAACAACTTTGCTTTTTATCAAGATAACGATAAGAAGCACACAGTTTTCAACGTTTACATCTAGTGCCTCAAAAATTGTCCTAAAGTTTAGAAAATACCCCTTCAACCTCCAGATTTGAACTTAATGTAACATATTTAGAGATATCTGGAGGCTAAATTACAAAAAATACGACTTTGAAACGAAAATAGAGCTAGAAACAGTAAGGCTCGAAGTGTGGTTGAACACTTACTCAGAAATTACACAAAAAGAAAGAAAGAAAAAAGAATGAAATTTTTTCTCACACGTTTAAAAGGTGTTGTTGATACTGCATGATATTCTACTAAATAACTTCATTAAAAGTTAGAATATTCAATAATATTTAAACATTTTTTAAAGTGTACAAAGACTTTTGCAAAATAAAATTTCCGTCACTTTTTGGTTTTTGATTTTTAAAAAATGAAGTTTTAATATTTAAAAAAAAATTTCGTGTAATTTTGTTGAAAATTGATCATTGATCTTGTTATTAAATACCTATTCCAAAATATTAATTCTAACCAGTCCTACTTCATTGAAAGTCGTAGGTGTACGAACACTTTTGAGAGCCACTGTATTGTGGAAAATCTTACTCTTTACTGAGGATAATAGTTTATGCTTTGTAACTAAAAAATATTTTAATGACTAAAATTTATTTTTGTTGTGCAGAAATAAATGATCAATACACAATTTGAATTTTTTACCCTTTATTATTTTCCAATGCTTATCATAAAAACTCATTGATGGTGATTTTGCATCAGTACTCATCCTAAATCGTCCATTTTGTAGATACCTCTGATAAAAAGGGCCATATCTTTGAGCAAAGATGAATTGCTTTTGTTTGGAAGCCCATGGAGTGCTCCTGCATGGATGAAAACTAATAATGCAATGAATGGAAAAGGTGCCTTAAAAGAGGATCCGGAAGGAAAGTATTACCGCACATGGGCAAACTATTTTGTAAGGTATTTAATTCTGATGCACATTTTTAAAAATAAATGACTTCAGTCTTCACACATGCATTGCACTACTGCCGTGTGCGGGTAAAGGGCTGTAACTGCAAATTTTTCATTTTTCCTTGCATTTTTTGCATCTATTGTACGTCATCTTTATTGTACAAGAGCGCTTATTTGGTTTCCACAGAAAAAAAGGCGCAAAAAAAATGTCTACTTTCAACATTTTCCTATTGTTAGTATTGAATTCACCACACATTTCTTCAAATATCTAAAAAAACTCATTTCTGCAGATACTGCCGTTTACCTGCACACGGCATACTACACTCCAGGGTCCCCGTACTAACCACTTTGTGTAATTTAATCTATTGAATGGGGCCAAATACAGCTCTATTTTTACTTCCTTTTACGAAGTAAAGGAAGTATTGTATTTGCAAAAAAAATTTCACCCAGAAATTGGCCTTAATTTCCATTTTGTTCGCACCCGAATGATTATTGATTTTTTTTTTTTCAACCCGACCACACGTGGATAGATGCCTAAGAACTTATAGACACCTGAAATATCCATTTTGAGGATCCCCAAATTAATTACAATTAGTTTTCTCTTGATATCCGTATGTACGTAAGTATGTGTGTATGTGCATAAGTATCTCGGATAACTCAAAAGGGGTATGTCCTAGAAAGTTGAAATTTGGTACGTAGACTCCTAGTGGAGTCTAGTTGTGCACATCTCCTATTGGTCACATTCGGATGTTCCAAAGGGGGTCTTTTACACCTTTTTGTAGGAAAATCATTGTTAATTTCAATGCAAACTCAAGTGATGTTATAATTTGGTTCTTACTTTTGTAATCAAATTTTAAACTATTAAATCATTTGATTTAATTGATATAGGTTTCTTCAAGCGTATAAAGAAAACAATATTACGTTTTGGGGCTTGACAACGCAGAATGAACCATCCGATGGTTGCCTTGAAGATTTTGCTTTCCAATCCATGTGCTTCCCTGCTGAAAAACAGAGAGATTTTTTGAAAAATCACCTTGGCCCCATTTTGCAAAAGGCTGGATTTGGCATTGATAAATTAAAACTAATGATCTTAGATGATGTTAGAGTATTTCTGCCCAACTGGGTTGATGTAGTAAGTGTATTATCTTAATTTTAAGAATTTGCAAATGAAAGTAGAAGCATTTTTTTTTTAAACTTCAGTTGTTTGCTAACTGATTCACTCATTGTTACAGATCTCTATGAGAAACTTTCTTTTTATGTTTTATATGGATGTTGAAAATTGAATTTTTCTTTCACTATATATAAAAGGACCTTTTTACTTTGCATCTGAAATATTATTTTTAGATCAAGAGTTCGGAATTTCGTGTGTTAAATTTTGATGTCATTTTTAATTAAAAAAGGAAAAAATAAACAAGTGAAAGACTAAATTTAAAGTTAAAGAAATTGAAACATATCTTTGAATTTGTTATTATTTTTATGCTAATATGTAAGTAATAACTGTTATGATTTAAATTTATTTTAATGTTACATTTCCATACATAGTGAGAAATATAATACTATAATTTATGTTTCAGGTACTGAAAGATAAATCAGCTGCACAATATGTAGCTGGAGTGGCCTACCATTGGTATACGGAAAGTTTGATGCCACACAAACTACTGGATATTACCCACCAGAAATATTCTAATGTGTTTTATTTAGCCACTGAAGCATGTACAGGATCATATTTCTTTGAGTTCCCCAAAGTATCCCTAGGAAATTGGCAAAGAGCCGAAAGATATGCTCATGACATTTTAAATGTAAGAAATGCTGATACATTCAGTTGTTAATATGTCGTTTGTGAAAGATACAATATTGATAACTTATATTACATTTATCTAGCCTTCACTATTATCTCCACAACCTTTTAATTTCTTGGTATTTATCATGGCATTTATTATTGCATACAACCTTCCTATTGTATGTGAAGACACAATGTTATGACTAAAGATGTTGCTGTAGAAATGAGAGAATATTTAAATTAGGGAGGCCTACAGGGGAGATCAATGCATAGACTGCCATTGAAATTTTAGAAAAATTTTAAGTGAGTCTTAGCCCTTTTTTTTTTCGAGGTCTTGTTATTGGAGGTTGTTTTGTAATATTTTGAGAAGGTGACTAAATTGTTCTTGGGAAGAAGATCCGGGGGCGGCTCTAGCGCCGGGCAAACCGAACCCCTGTCCGGGGGGTTTGGGGGGGATTTTAGTTTGAATGTCTAAAGCACATTTTTCATTAGAGACAAACATGTGCAAAACTATTTTGCAAACATAGATCCTTTTTTGTAGCTTGGGAGTCTAAAAAGTACGTGAAGGTTGTAGGTCGTTTTGTTTTCCTATGTTATTGTACCATAATTGCTGTCGCCCAATGTCAGATGGTCATGTGTCTAGTTGCGAAGCGAGACAGAATGGATGAGCGCCAATTACCATCAAAACCCGCCACCTGATTCTGGGTCTTAGGCCATGTGCTTTACAGCCGTATTGTCCATGGCCAGGGTCTGGTCCATGCCGCTCTCTTCTTGTCAATTGTTTAAAAAAGGAGAGGGGAAAGATTTTATGAGCAATCTTTTGGCTTTGTTTTAGAAGGGTTGTATTTCTCTTTCCTAACAGTGATAAAGAAATGTGCACAACTGACACCACTATCCCTTCCGTAAAATGGTGTTTTCCCTTTGAGTTGATTGTGTACCCCAACAAATTTACCACATGCACCAGCAGGGAATTTTCAAGCAATTAAGTGATTTTTGAAAGTCCGCTATGTATCTTTGTAGTCAAAAGAACTGAATATCATTGGTTACTTACTGCAATTTAGCTCAGATGGTTGCCATCATTGCCATTAAGCAAAGTAAAAAATTGAAGAATATAAATACACATAGTATATATTTCACAGGAAAAGAATTTTTCGGAAGTACGTTTTTAAATAATTATTCGTTTCTTCTATCTTGTGTTAAATCCATGAGGTTAAATAATTTTATAATTTGAAAAAAAAAATCTTTATTTCATGTTAAACTTGTATTTATGAAACAAAGTCAATGATAACGTGGTATAGATTTTAATTTTGTTAATGTTGTTGTCTCAGGTATATTTTTTATTCTCAGATAAAAGTAATTTACGAGTAAAAGTCTCAGAGGGGCAACATTTCAACTAATTTTAAAAAAATTTAAAAGTCTTTTTTTTTTTTTTTTGATCATGAAATTTGAAAAATGTTTTTAAAAAATGAAAAAAAAAAACAAAAACTCGCAAGAAAAAGCTAGACACATACATAACATCTACTGAGAATGAACATTGGGCATCATTGAAAACAATTCTAAAAAAGAAAATAAGAAAAAAAATTACAATGCTGCTGCTTATTTCTCGGATCAACTAATCAAAATGTTCTTTAAAAAAAGAAATTTAGAGGTCACAATGACCTCCGGCGACTTCTCATGTGGGCGACCCTGGAGGGGGGGGCACAATTTCCTTAGTTTGTCTGGGGCACTAGACCCCCATAGTTACCCTACTGAGGGGGATAAGGTGCTGAGCTCTCTCAGAGATTAAGCTCCCCCCTCTACATAAAGCCTAAAAATGCAGAATTTTGTATCTGTTTTTCAAAATTTCCCCCGGCAGAGAACCCCCCCCCCCGGACCCCCTAAAATTTGGGATATTCTATACTCCACTGAAAGATGTGTCCCTGCATCACAATTCCCCCCCCCCACCCCCACCCTTGCAAGGTCAATAAAAATATAGATAAAAAAACGTTAATTCAGAACAAAAGATTACGTCAAGCAAAACTTCAAAACACGTGTTTTTTATGCATAAAATTAACTTTAGCTTTATTATTTAACATATCCAAACAGAAAAAGCAAAAAACAGTTTTTGAATCAATTTTCTTACATTTTCGGGGAAGGGCCCCCGGAACCCCCACATTAGGGGACTTCTTTCCTGTACCTAACCGACCACCCCAGAAGGAGCCAGTCCGTGCCTGACGTGGAACAACTGCGTTCAATCATAACCATTTTAGGGGGGGGGAGGCTTTATTTTTGGAAGAATGTTTCATATTAAAAAAAAAGAATTATCAAAAAGAACGGAAATCAACTATATTTGTAATGCAAAAATGAAAAATTGTCATGTTTGATCTTTTCTTTCTTTTTTTGCAAGTTTTTTTTTTTTTTTTACCGTGGGGAGGGGTAGCACTTTGGAAATTTGTCTGGGGTGGGAAAAATGCTACAGCCGGCCCTGGGAGATCCCCATTCTGAATTGTAATTGTGTATAGTTATAATATTAATTCCATCAAGTAAGGAATGGATATACAGTGGTATCAAGGAATCAAATGATCTAGTAAGGTGTGTCATTTTAGTATCACAAAAGGATAAGAATATGATATTACAGTGGTGGTAAAAAAAACTGCATCACCCATGAAATCCAAATATTTTTAGCATTTATAAGTAATTATGAAATAGTTAACAGTTCTTGCATCATATAACATGAATTGGTATGACATGACACAAGCTCTATTGCGTAAGATTGCATCATCCTTCTAACTGTATAAAAAAACCGTTGAACGTTCGACGCATTCATTTACGATCTGGACTTATGAGTTGCAGTATGTTGAAATACGTTCAACTGACACCACAAAGAAGGAGTGTTGCCGTTGCATTGGACAAAGAAGTATTGTCGTCGTGTTACATAGCAAAAAGAATAAACTGTTCGCAATCGACTATTGTTCGACTACTGAATAAGGTAAAGAGCACTGGAAGCACATTAAGAAAGAGTGGCAGTGGTCGTCCACGAATATCCAATGAGCGCAGGACAGGTATTTGAAATGACTCAGTCTTCAGAGCAGACAATAATCTTCCACAGACCTTAGAACAGCATGGGAAAACGAATCGGGTGTTCACGCATGCACGTCCACTGTACGGAAACCACTGTGTGGTGCGGGTTTGGTGGTACGTCGACCACGAAAGAAGCCATTGTTGACCAAAAAAATGAGGAAACGGCGTCAAGACGGGGCAAAGGCTCACCAAGGGTGAACCGTTGATCAATGGTAATCAGTTGTGTTTTTGGACGAGTCCAAACTCAATCTGCATGGGTCCGACCGACAGCACACAGTTAGACGTCGCAAAGGAGAGGAACAGCATCCCATATCCCAGATGATTTGGGGATGTATTTCTGATCACGGAGTTGGTGGGCTTCACTTTGTGCAAGGAACAACAGTAAACGCTCAGGTGTAAATTGGCATTTTGGAGGAGAAATTGCTTCTTAGTATTTGGGATCACTTTACTTCAGTTCCAAGTGCCATATTCCAGGATGATTCTTCTCTATGCCATAGGGCAAAACTGGTAAGTAACAAATTAAAAACTTTTATCCTGCCATTAGACTTAAATTGACATAGGATTAAGTAATTTTTTTTTTCTCTAAACTCACACACAGGTTCAGAAATGGAAAAATGAGCATGTGGTCAGCAGTTTGCCTTGGCCTGTAAACAGCCCCACTCTAAATCTGATCGAAAATTGTTGGAATAGAATGGGTGTAGAAGTGATGAAACATAAGCCAACATCACTTGCAAAACTCCTGGAATCAATAATTTGTGTCTGGCACCATGAACTCAGTAAAGAATACATTCATCACTCATCCGTTCAATCCCCGCAGATGTCAAGCTGTCATTAAAGCTAAAGGCGAACCAACAAAATATTAGGTTATATTTTATGATGCTCAAACATTTCCATGTTACTTTTGTTTATTTTTGAACAGAAAGAGTGTTACAATTAAAACCTCTACTTACTTTTTCTTCGTCCACTTGGCAACGTGGATACACTTCACATTGTACTTGTTACAGTTTTGGACATGTATTTCCATAAATAAAGTAAACAATTATTGAATTCCTGCAGTTAAATGCTTATTTCATAAGTTTTGCAGAGTTTTACATACATTTATCATTAATCGGTCGACCAAAACTTCCCATGTATCCCATTGTTGTGAAAATGCGAGGGTGATACAATTTTTTTTCCCAGCACTGTATGTATATACAATTTTCGAAAGATCTAGAGTATACAATATTTTTAAAAATAATTTTCATGTTACTGTAAATTGATATTTTACTGATTGATTAATAATTAAAAGTTAAGAAGCAAAATAAGATTTGGTTCAAAAAAACCATTTTTTGTTTATTACTCAAATTATGCAAACACAATAGATCAAAGCAATGTAACTTTTTTTTTCTTTTTCTTTTTAATATGATTCTGGCGAGTAAAAATTTTGTATTTTAAGAAAAATGAAAATGAACTTACTGGTAACTTACAAATGTAAATAGCATTTACAATGGTATTAACTTTGGAACATATGCATATATACAGTGAAATCCCATTACAATTAACACCAAAGGACAGATAAAATTTTTCGTTGTAACAAAATCGCCTGAAAACTTTATTGTAATAAAAATGTTAATTTTGCAAATCCACACTCTAATATAATTAAAAATGCAACATTTACCATTACTAACGATCTAAAAGATTATTAAATACATTTTTTTTGGAAAAAAGAAGGAGAAAGATATTGACCACTGACATTTTATTCATTTGTCGTCTTTACAGAAAGCGTTATTTTCTTTTGTACGAGAAATTTGTTCTCAAAGGACATTATAAAAGGTTCTAATTTATGAATGTCACTTTTTGACCACAAAAAAAGTTGAAATCTTCCTGACCCCCATCTGAAATTGCACGGTGCCTAACGTTTGGCGCATAAAAATCATCTGTTAAGGGTTGTACACTGATCTTCCTGACCCCCATCTGAAATTGCACGGTGCCTAAGGTTTGGCGCATAGAAATCATCTGTGATGGCTAAACACTGATCTTCCTGACCCCCTTCCGAAATTGCACGGTGCCTCACGTTTGGTGCATAGAAATCGTCTGTGATGGCTAGATACTGGCTTTTGGTGTGTCACATCAGCTTATGTTTCAGCATGAGCAGATTTCCACCTTGAATAAAGCTACCTTGAATGGCTGTTCTGAAAATGCAAACTCAGTTTTCATGTTATGACTTGTAAAAGTCATTATTCAATTTCTGAAAACAGCAATAACTAAAAAATATTCAAGCTGATGTTGAGAAAAATATTTCGTTGTAACAAATTTTTGAAAAAATTGTTTCGTTAAAACGAGAATTTTTATATATTATCTTAATGGGTTTTAAAACAGGACCAAGTGGTTTGTTCATAGTAATGGATATTTCATTGCATCAGTATTCGTTGTAACGGGATTTCACTGTATATAGAAAAATATTAGCTTATGTTAGTTCACTGGTGTAAAATATTAAAGATTTGTGTATGGATTGGAGGGCAATCCATGCACCAATGCTGTAGAAATGTGTTGGACATTGTTAAACTTTTTATCAAGTTGCTAAGAAAAAACTGGCAAATATTTTTCCCCATAAAATAAAATATTTGAAACTTGAGAACTTCTAAACGCTCAACCTTAGTTATAGGCTGCACAGTATCTCTCCATCCATTTTCTTTTCACATATTCGTTCAACTTTTCGATTTTTTCCATTCTATGTTTAATTTTATTAAAATTTTCAAATTTCTACCACATTGAAATATATATATATATATATATATATATATATATATATATATATATATATATATATATATATATATATATATATATATATATGTATGTATGTATATATATATCTTATCTATATATATATAGATATATATAGATATTATATCATTATTGGTTTGTTTTTTTACTTTTTTATTGGAAGGTAAAAAAATCGAGGTGTGTGTATAATTTTTTTTTTTTTTTTTTGTTAAAAGTTGGATGATTTTTTGAAAGCAATTGTATTCTTTGAGTGTGATTTTAATAAGGTGAATAGTTGTATAAATTGTTTCAGGTTATATTATAATGCATGTTCTGTAATAAACCTGGACTATTTCTATATATTCTGGCTGCTAAATAACGCTTTATATACATTGAATCATTTTTGTTTTTGCAATATATTATTGACATGAAATTACTTTTATGTTGGTCCTTTAAAATATAATTATGCGAAACATGCTTAAAAGTTTTTTTGATCAAAAAGGGGGAAATAATAGTGCTAAAATGTTTTGATAAAAGCTAATCATGCTGCAAATAGAATTAATATCTTTCACAGAATAAGTATCTTTCGTTTAATATAGGGCCTCAATAATTGGTCAATTGGGTGGATTGATTGGAATTTAGCTTTAGATGAGCAAGGAGGGCCTAACTGGGTGAAAAACTATGTTGATGCACCCATCATCATAAACTCAACTTCAAACGAATTCTACAAACAGCCCATGTACTATGCTTTGGCCCAATTTAGGTTTGTATGTTTACAAATATATTTATATGAAAGAAATTTTCACACCTCAAATCTAGATAGAGCTGCAACTGCAAAATCTTAACTTGACATAGTCTTACAGCTGCAAAACAGACATTTCAGTTATTCTAAGTATCATTGTATAACAGTGAGGTGAAACTAACTTACATTAGGAGACAAGTCATTATTTTTAAATTTAACAGTTGTACTTAATTTTTCTTTACTATTTTGATATTTTATGAAATCAATCTT
Organism: Uloborus diversus; assembly: GCF_026930045.1. Taxonomy (NCBI): domain Eukaryota; kingdom Metazoa; phylum Arthropoda; class Arachnida; order Araneae; family Uloboridae; genus Uloborus; species Uloborus diversus. The sequence continues at coordinate 10,885,610 of NC_072735.1, forward strand.
ATGTAATGCAAATTGGCTTGTGGGACCCAAAATCTGAGCAGTCAATACGTTAAGCAAACTAGTTTGTGTAGCAACACAAATTTTTTTTAGTAAAAGAACTAATGTGTGCACTTTTAATTTGAAAAGTTGTATTGCTATTTAGATAATTCTGCTTATTGCATTGATCATGGATGTAGTTTTAGCGGGGTGGTAGCCGTGTGAGGGGGGGATTGGGGGATAAAGCTCTCTGAATGCAGAAAATTTTCCTTTTTTGATCACAGAAAATGACTATAATTCCTGATGTCCCCCTCCAAAAAAACTTTCTGGCTACGCCACTTGCAGTTAGATTTCAAGACTGACTCTTAAATGGTGAAACTTTTTTGGGGACGGGCTATAAGCAAAGAATTGCAAAGCATTAAAATTACAATGATAGATCATTGTTTCTTAAATTGTGTTCTATGGAACACCAGGGTTCTTCCATAAAGATCACTCAAGGGTTCCGCAAAACTTGCATTCTTTCTATTCAAATTAGTCACTTAAAAAATCAACAACAGTAAGGCTCGAGTAAGGCTTTATACTAGTATTTTCTCATTTAACTACCGTAATGTAGTTTCCTTATCGACTAGTTCTATCTTAAATTTCTAAGTCAACAGAAGTTCCTTCAACTGTAAATTTCATTGTACATCTCAGATATTGCGTGTATGTTATATGAAGTGAGGACAATTTATTTAATAATCCTTAAGAGTTTTTTTTTTTTTTTTCATAAAAAAAAATAAGACTTAAGTTTATAGTTTTAAATTTTACATGCTTTTGAGATGATTTTGCTGCAACACATCAACTACAAAAAACGTAGTTTTTTATAAGTTTGATAGATAAAATTGTTATTTTTTGCTAATACATAGTTACATGCATTTTTTTTATAGTAAATGTTTGCCACGTGGTTCTTACCGCATTGGTTTGAACTTACCGAGTGAAAGAGGAGCATTAAAGAATTTGGACATAGGTGCGTTCCAAACACCTGAGGATAAAAGAGTTCTCATTGTAGTTAACAGGTACTTTTTTTTTTCAATTCTCCATTATTTTCTTTGTTTTCTTGTCCTATATAGTACACTACCAGCAGTTAATACATAAAACTTTTGATAAACTCTGAACATTTATGTTTTATACGCAAATTGTGCACCTTCCACATGTACAAAAGCTCTTCATGCTCATTATAAGCAAGTTTGACTGTAATTTTTTAATAAATTTTTTTCCCTCAAAGAAAGAAATAGATTCCAAGTTTATAGTCTTAAATTATACATGCTTTTCAGACTAGAAGCTAAAATATTGAATAAGCTTTGCTGCAATATCTCAATATTAGAACACTTTAAGAGTTTTTTGTTACTATTTTTAAACTAACATATATAAAACACATTTGTATTTAAATTTCAGAAAGATTAATGGATTTATTAAAATACAACTTCTTCTAAGTTCTCCATCAAATTTTAGTAGTTTTCAAACTTTTAACATCAATAGTTTTCAAGCCTTTAAACTAACGTGATCAAAAAATAAATTTAACAAAATTATGAGCGGAAGGATAATGTGTGTCAAAATTAAAGGGTGGAAAGAATAAATGATAGAATCAATGTCATGAAAGTGAAGAGTCAAAATATTTCCAACACATTTCAGTTAAGAGGAACCACTTTCCTAACACTTGAAAATGCAAGTTTCGTATGTTTTAATTATCTCAGACTGACAAGCCTGAAACAAGGAAGAAACTGGAATCTCTGGATGCTGAAACCACCTGGTTGGTTATTTGCTTGCAATTTTGCCTTAGCTTTGACTAAAGGGCAGCTTTGTTTATGAACTAGTGATTTTTATTGTATATTTTTTTCATGTAAGTATCTTTTTTTTTTTTTTCAGGGGAGAAGTTGCTGTAAATTTTAATATGTTTGATGCATCGAAAGGCTATCTTAATGTAACAGCAAAACCACATTCAGTTCAGACTTATGAATACCTCATTAGATAAGCTCAACGCATTGTATAATAACAATTAACTTTTAATAATTTGCATAAATCAAAAAAAAAAACATTAGTTTTGAAATTCACAGTGTTTTTTATGCCTTACTTATATTTGGTATTATGTTTCAGCTTAGCTATATCTAGCAAAAATATCTTTAAATTATTTAAAAATCAATTTTATTTAAAATATATATATATAAGTTATTAAAATATAACTTTCTCCAAACTTTCAATCAAAATCTTGGTAGTTTTCAAAATTTTAAAATGTTTTTCAAGCTTCACAAATTTAACGTACTAAAAAAATAAATTTAATCCAAATTATGAGAGGTAATAATGTGTCAAAATAAAAAGTTCCTCAGAATAAGTGATAAAGTCAATGTCATGAGAGCAAAATGGCAAAAGTATTTCGGACACACTTTGGAGATTAAGAGAAACCACTTCAATAATTCAATGCAACTTACCTACCTAATAAACTGGACATTTTTTCCTGAGTCAAAGTCTCATAAATGCAGTTTTAGATTAATTGAATACTTTTGGTCATGCTAGAACATAGTCATAACTGCTCCCCCTCTCCCTGGATCCAGGCTTGTGTTAACCCCTTCCCACTCAACTCCCATCAAAATCAAAGAGGTGAGCTATGGTCTCCTTTTTCTCGTGCCCCAATACTTCCGAGCACACAACATTCAAGATAAAATAAATTTAAAAATTCAAAAATGAATATGTGTTTTGTTTGCTTTTTTTTTTATATACTTTTCTTGAATTTCAAAAAAAATAGGTACTTTATGACCATTCTCTTAAAATAAGATTGTTAAGGGATTAATTAAGGAGTTCCTTTTGATCCCAAAACATGTTGTTCAATGCTTTTGCATTTGTGCTTCTAATGACAGTTTTCTCATTTACTGTTCTTGCACAGAATTCAAATTTGTCACTTAACAAATAAATGATTCTAAACAATCTTTATAGAGTAGTTTTCAATAAATTTTGTAATATGCTTGAAAGTTTTCTTTTTTAGCATCATAAAATAATGTTTTGTGAATAATACTTGTAAATACTTTATATTGATGTTGTTAATTATAAGTAATATTTACAATTAAAAATATCAAGTTCATTCTGTGAGAGTTTTTATTGTGCATGAGTTACAGTATTTCACACATAACACAAAAGAAAATTTATTCCCTTTATGTGGAAGACTTTATTACACTGGGATCAACTACTTCTATGTTTTTACAATTTATAGAATCCGACAGGTACACAAGATAAATGAAACAATCAGCTAGGAAAATTTAATAATAGAACATCATTTCATTATAAATAGGTTTCATGCAACGGTGGATCACAATATTAAATATCAGTCTCTTAAAAACTTTAAGAAATACTTTACCAATCAATATTTGTATACATTTGTGTAAGTTAAGAAAAAGCTTAGGCACTAATAATCAAAGCCCCAGAAACTTCAAATCATGAGTTTCATTAAAATTATGCTCAGTAAAAAATACACTAAACATGCACAAGATTTGAGCATTTGCAGGTCAAGATCCATTTTAACTTAGGAACTGTGCACTTACTTCACTACTTTTCTTGAACTACATGCACAAATTATTACCATTGTTCATTTTCTAACATGTTTCAATACGTATGTATGCTACTTTAAAAGACCAAAACTGGAGAATGTTGACCATCACCAGTGATTTACTGGAAGTATTTGATCTTTCAAAAGTGTTGTTGCTGTTTTGTGCTACAGGGGTGCCCATAGGGGGGAGGGGGATTGTGGCGCAAGTTGCACCATCAAAATTTTTGGGGGGGATTTTAAAAGTTATATATTTAAAAATTTTTATTTAAAAATTTTTATTGATATATTTAAATTTATGTATTGATCTATTTTTTATTTAACTTATTTATTTAATTTTTTTATTTTATTCTGTTTATATTTTAATTCATTCATTTATTTAGTTTGTCTGTGTACTGTGTATATGTTTTTGATGTAGCACACAACTTTTCTTTTAAAATAAGATAAATAAAAGTAAATGAACAAATTTTAAAAAATAAATTAACAAATTTTAAAAAAATCATAAAAATATTTAAAAAATAAATAAAATTTAAAAAATAAACTAAAAAATAATAAATAAAAAAGGGAAAGAGAGTTGAGAAAACTTTTGGGGGGGGGAGAATTTTCGGGGGGGGATGAGCACCCCTGTTGTGCCAGCTACGCAAGCAATTTGAGGTGTGTTGCTTCCATTTCCTAACTGTACTGTAATTTGATGGGAAGTTCGTCTTCCACAGAACACACATGCCATACAGACCGGTTTAGAAGGCAACCATTACAGCGCAACAACACATTCACATACAGAAAGGACAAGAAAGAGAAAGTACATACCTGCTCAAACCGGGATTCGAACCCAGAACCTCCCCATCCGCAGCCAGGCTTTTCTGACTACTAGACAATCAATAATAACTTTGGTAAGTGAATGTCTAGATTCATCGGCTAATGTTATTCACCAGGTTCTGGACTTTCACAGTAACATATATATATATATATTACAATGAACATGTATGGTTTGTACTCATGTTTTTAATTAAAATGTAGTGCAAAAAATACTAGTTACACTTCAAAGCAAAGCAAAAAAACATATAAAGGAAAAAAAAATTGACAGAGTCATCTGCAAAAAATTAAAATTATACTTAATCTGATTTATGTTATGACTGATATGTATGAAGGTATTTTAATTTGAATATTTATCATATTGATAGTTTCCCCCCCAAAACAATTTTATCGAATATTTTCCATTAAAACTATTCTTAATGTAGTGTTTTATGAAGCTTTTAATCATTACTATTGGGTTATTCAAAAACAAATTGCATTTATTTTTAATAGACGACTTTTACATAATAGTAATATAGCATTGTTCTGAACTATTTCTTTTTGTATAAATCAGAAAGCTAGTGAAAATGTAAACTCATCCATTCATCATCCATTCAAGGCCCTCGAGTCAAAAAAAAAAAAAAAAAAAAATCTGGAGTAGTACTTAGTTCAAAAGGTTCTGCTCTAACTTTGAATCTTGATTTCTGAGAACAAAAATTGTAACCGCAAGTACTGTATCACATAGAATATAGAATTAAAAGTTTACTTGGCAAATGCAAGTATTAAGTCATAAGACATTTTAGCAGTCGTTACCAATCAATAATTCTTCACTCTTTAATGCTGTTAAGTAGGGAGGCAACACAAGCATTTTCATACAAAGTTTTATTTTATTACTTCCACGACAAAAGAGTGATGTTGTGGATTGTTGTGAAAAATTGTGTGAAGTGTGATAATAAAACATTCTCTTTTCTTCTTATAAGATGAAAAAGAAGTCAACAATTTCACTATTTGCTTCCAGGATTGAAATTACTCTTTTAAGTACACCTACATTTTTCTTTTTAACCAATAACTAATCCTTTTAATTAAGCATTAGTAAACAAATTGCAATATTATGTTCCCTTGAATATGAGCGAGTTCTCCTGACAGAGCTTCAAATACCGTTTCTTTGGCATGCAACACTAAAGCTCAATGGCTATGATAGTGGAGAGAAAGTGATTGCATTAGAGTATGATTTTCCACAATTATTTAAAGAATTTTACATATGATACAAAAAAAAAAAATAATCGAAGCTGTAAATGTGCAGCAACTTTTTAGCATTTAACTTTTGATGCATCTTGGTGATATAAACCTGGTGATATTTTGATAGTTGTAATTTTAACCCTAGCTCCAGTGAATTAACACTAAACTCCAGTAGATAGTGTTCATTGTTGACCTTTTTTTTTTCTTCATTCTCTTAAAATGAGTCTTACCAGTTAAACTGTTTAGTCACCGGATCCAGTTCAGCCTTGTCACAATAAAGCATTTCCCTGCATGTCAAACATTATCAAAACATAGTATCCAATTATGCTGTGGCGAGAGTTTCATTGTTGATGACATCAGGAACGTTGCTCAATCGGTGAATTTGCTACTATACAGGGTGTTTCAAAATGAATAGTGGGGTTTTAACATGTTATAATATTTATTACACCAAACTTACAGCTACAAGTGATATATCAAATGAAAGAGAAACTCAAACAGTTTTGTTTGTTGGCATCAGTGCGCATGTGCGTGGAATGTTTCTGCTACAATCCGCTAGAAAGCGCTTGTAGCAAAGATGGCGACTAAGGAACAGAAAGCGTTTTGTGTTTTATCTTTCAGCAAGATCGTGCGCCGCCTCACTGGCACAATGAGGTACGCGATTGGCTTAATCTAACTGTGCCCGACCGCTGGATTGGCCGTAAGGGGCCTAATGACAGGGCTTGTTTCCCATGGTCTCCACGGTCACCCGACCTAACGCCGTGTGATTTCTATCTTTGGAGGTTTATTAAGGACCGTGTGTATGTGCCTCCACTGCCAGCCGACCTTCCCGAATTAAGGAACAAGATTGAAACACCTATTGCAGCAATTACTAATGAGACACTCATCAAAGTTTGGGAAGAACTCGCATATCGTCTTGACGTGTGCCGAGTGACGAATGGTGCTCACATTGAACACTTGCAGGCTATTATGTAAAACTGTTTGAGTTTCTCTTTCATTTGATATATCACTTGTGGCTGTAAGTTTGGTGTAATAAATATTATAACATGTTAAAATCCCGCTATTCATTTTGAAACACCCTGTATATATGAGGATTACCTAAGCATTCGACAAAAAACAGGACACTGATAACACTTTACTATAAGCTCTGTGACAGAAACAACTTTTACCTTGCATATTTAAGACGTTTTTTGAGGATTATACTCCAGAAAATTCGTTAATGTATATTCAATTAAAGTCTAGGAAATATGAGCTACTGCAAGATTTTTTTAATTTTTTTTTTTTTTTCATTCTTTCTAACTCTTTAGAACTTACAAATTCTACATTCATACCATATGAAATCTCCCAATTTTTCAGTGTCTGCAGCTATGTAGTGATCCCAATTTGTTTTTTGCTCCTACTTGCCAGCCCTAAAGCAGTTCTTTTACTGCTGGATTTTGGAATCCCAACTCAGGATCCCACACTCATGTGTTTCTTGACTACAATAACTCCTTTTCCAATTCGGAAAAGAGTCAAAATCTTAACTGCAGAAAATTAAATACTGGTACACACACACATACACACATTATTGCTGTTCCTGAGCTGATTTTGCAATAACTTTATTTTTATCTTGAATGTTGTTCGTGAGCAATCACTTTTTCCTTCAGTTTATTAAATAATGTTTTAAGAGCAGCGTTTTTTTACATAACTGACACTAATGGTAATTGATATTGATTGTGTTACTTGGTCTTTAATAAAAACTATAATCTACAAACCTTTAAACAATTTTTGAAAGAATTAAAGTCTGAATTTTGAAGTATTCTATAAAGCTATCAATATATCTTACAAAAAAATTTAGGAAATATCAGTTTATTAATTGAATTTTTGAAGCTATATTCTATTTATTGAAACATTTTTGAAAGTCATACCTTTATAAATAATTCATCTCATCAATAGTTTATTTGCAGGCACTGCAAAAATTTGAACTGAGAAAAGAGCAATTAGTTAAGGGTACTATCAGCTATTATCATTTTGGGATTTTATAATCAAGCAAGAAGCTCAGTATTTTCTATCAAGGTTTACACAATATATAAAGTTCTGGTGACTGATCAATAAGCAAAACTCAACCAATAATTATTTCCTCAGAATTTTCAAGATTATCAGAACATAATGCACAAGGCAGCTTCCATATTGAAAATCAATTGTAACATTTTAATACTGGGATTGATTTACATTAATTTTACTTTATTCCAAAGTAAAGCACAAGCATAGAAAGTAAAAGCAGAAAATAGTAAAATAAATAAACCTCACGCAAAAATGAGGAGCAAAGCATTCTTTAATGAAAACACTTCAGTAAAAACCTTTGTTAATTTATATGTACATCATTTTAAGTGCCTATAAATATTCAAACAATTTATCTTTAAAAAACTTGAAATTAGGGTGACGGTAGGGGGGGGGGGTCTGAAAGAAGTATGTAGTAACTTCAAAAAATGTATTACACTAAAAAAAATTATAAAAACAAATGGTACATAAAGAAATTTAACATTTATTCTTTCGAATTGTGTATCTCTTCAATTATCAATTAAAAATGAAACATGAGATTAAATGTCATTATTTTTTGAAAAATGAAATTTATCAGTGAAGAACAAGTAATTTTTAAACATGATTTTTGATAAACAGCATTAAATTTACTACACAATGTGCATGATATACTTAGTAATTTGTTTGATATGTAATTTTTTGATCTCTAATGTATCACAAAACTTGTCCATCCAATATTACATAAAAATGAACTGTAAACCTAAAACAACTCTTAAAGCAATGATTTACATTTTTGGCATATCAAATTTCAATATGAAAAAAAAAGGTGCATTATACCACTTTTTCTATAAACTTTTTTTAGTTATTTTTAAAGCCAGAAGCAACAAGGAAGGGGCTTAACTGTTTGGCATGTCTGTTTGTGACATTGTAACTCCAGAAGGAATAAACATTTTATTATTATTATTCAAACTTTTTTTGAAAGGTGATTTGATCAAGACTGTTCTTGGTTAGGCTAGTTCAAAATTCATGCTTGAACAGTAATTCATATTGAAAAAAAATCTAATTAGCCTTTTCTTGTTCAAGATGCAACCATGTCTATGATGGAATAATGTGTAAACACTAAACAATTTAAAAATAAAATTAAGAATGAAAGACTAAAAGTAATATAGCAACAACTTAGTTAGAGTAAAACATATTTTTAGTTTATTAATGAAAATAAGGTATGTATTTTAATAACTTTTTTTAAAAAAGTTAATTTATATTAAGCTTTATATTTTATTAAGCTTTATTTAGTTATTAAAACTTAAATAAAGCTGATCATTCAATTTGACATATAAAAACTTCGTGTAGTGAAAATATAACAAAGAAAAAAAAATCTATTAATAATGAATTGAAAAAGAATAGAATTTAACTAACTAATCAAAACTGAATGCTGTAACACATAAAACTAAAATGGCATATCCTTAAAAAGATGATAAAAATTAGCACCATTATTTTTTTGTCCAAAAAGAAGCTCAAAATAGTTTATCATACAAGTTTTAGATTCCCCCCCCCTCCCCTTTTTAATGCTCACTTTCTTTTTTCACCAAAAATTACATTGGCAATCACAAAAAGTGAAGCTTTCATATAATTTCAGCCGTTTTTTCAAAAGAAGTTATCTTTCTGATATAAGTATAATTGAACTAGTAAAAGACTCAATGGATTCCTTACTATTAAAAGCAAGAACTGAAATAAAGGAACCTTCTCTGATAAAAATTTTTTAACAAATACAGTCAATTTTCAATAACTCAAAGTCCAATAACTCGAATATTACTATAACTCGAAGTGTTTATCAAGTCCCATTCTCTTTGTCCTTAATTCCATGCTAATTATGCTCAATATCTCGAAATTACCTTCCTTTAACTCTTAGTTTTTTCAAAGATTGACTTGAAATTTATTTTGGAAGAAAGAAAACAAGAAAAATATGTATGATTCAAGTGTCTATGAGAGAAAAATTCAATCACTTTCACCTGCAATTCCTGCCCAATAGACCTCTAAAGCAAGAAGAACACCTGTTGATACAATGTGTGATAAAAGGTTTACATATGCGGAAATGAGAATAGCTCGTTTTCTTTTGTTGTACTGTACTGTTTACACGCGAAAGCAAGTAAACCTTAGATCATTATTAGACATGTTGCTGGATTACGAATCTGCTCTTAAGCTTGTCAAGTTGCCAAGTCAACTTATTGTGCCTTTATTCAAAGGATGACCTAAGTTAAGATGCGCTCCCTTTCATTCTTTAGTTCGATCATTTGCTGATAAGTTCGTGAGAGAGTTTTCTTTAGGTGTCTAAGCCAAAGCTAAAAATGTAGGATTTAGAAAGAAAAGTAAATTTTATTTATAACATTAAAAGAAATCCAACAATCAAAAAGAAAAATAATGCATTGAAATATGGCTCCAAATACTCTGTCAATGATATTAAAAGAGAAACTTGAAAAGCGGTGTGAATCCATGAATCCGAATTTGAAACGAATGAAGATGTGCACCTTTCATAAAGTAGAATCAGCTCTATTTGTTTCCAGCAGTACCGAATTCAAAACCATGCCATTCATATTAGTCGACGTTTGCTACTTGCGAAAGAAAGCTAATTTGGCTATATTACTGAATATAGAAAATTTCCATGCCAGAGCTGGATGGCTGGAGAAGTTCAAGACCAGACAAAACTTAGTCTTCAGAATATTTCAGAGAAACTGCGCGTATTATGCTTAAAAACTTTTAAGTTCTAAAATTTTGTCTGTTATATGTACATATTAAAATATTCAATGGTTTTTAATATTATAATGTTGAAAACCGAACCTAGTGGTAAATCGAACTTCTGATAAGTCATTTTCGTCGGTCCCTTTACATTCAAGTTATTGAGAATAGACTGTATTTAGATAAAAAGTTACTTTTAAGCCATATAAAGTGACTCTTTGTTTAAAAAATTTTTTTTGAATAATTAACACTGGTTAGGGCTGAAATTAATCATGGTCACAAAACTGAGAAAAGCTACATGCACATAAGACAGACCAGGGCCATAGGCAAAAGAAAACTAGAGCGTTCTTCCCCCTTTCAAAGTAGGATTTTGTGGTTAATTCATATTCTGCAACTTCAGAAGAAAAAAATCTCCGTGTTTTTCTGAAAAAGTAACATTCTGAATAACTACTAGAGAAAACAAAACTCTTATTAATGGCCATTTAAGATGTCCTTTAAGGAATTACGGCAGAGTCTGGAATTCTTCAGAAAAGTACAGAATTCCAGGATCAGTCAATTTTTTAAGAAAGCCAAATTCCAGGGTTGGTCAGGAAAACTTTTCACCCCAGATTGGTTCACAAGTTAAAATATCTTGGAAAAAAAATGAATAATTTTTTATAATGGCTTTTAATTATTATCAAATTAACATTTAATAAAATATCAACAACAAAACAGTTTTCATCAATAACAAAATGATAAAACTTAGAAAGATAAGAATACATAACATTCTTAAACACATACTATGATTTTTATTGCACATGACAGCAAAAAGTGAAACTTTTCGCTAACGAACTTGAATAAAACATAACAATCTATGTTGAAGACTATAAAACAACATCAATAACCAACAAAAACAATTTGTTAGATTCAATAGTACATTAATTTTTCAAAAAAAAAATTATATATATACAGTAAAATCCCTCTAATGCCGATACTAACAGGACAAATTTTTTTTGTCCGCAATAGAGAGGTGTCCGCAGGATAGGGGTTTAATAATGTTATTTGCATTGGAACTGGTGAATGAAAAATTGTCCGCATAAGAGGGATGTCCGCCTTTAAGGGGTGTTGATTAGGAGGGGTTTTACTGTGTGTGTATATGTATATATATATAGAGAGAAACCATATTAAAGAGGAAAAAATTAGAATACCATAAACCACAAGCCCAAAGATGCGCAAAGCAACTAAAAAAATAAGCGTGGTAAATATAAACATCAATAAAATAACAAGCATACAAGGTTACAACATAGATAAATGACAGAGATGAAGCCAGGACTCTTCAGCAGTGGAAACTTCAACCTATGGTCGAAAAACCAAAAAATTTATGCTAAAACTAAACGTAGGATGTCCTGTTCCAAAAAAGCTAACATTTAGGATTATATTGGGCTAAACGCACCAGATGTGAAAAATGAATGCAGATGTTTGGAACTAAGACCTAAAGCTAAGTACTGAGGTTTCGTCTCGGACATTAGAAGCCAAGGCTATCAATAATGTCCCTCCACCGTACTGCCAGCAAAAATCAAAAGTCTTACCTATGTGTCTGTGTGCAAGTTCCAATTCATGATCATCGGTTCAATTTTTATGCCACTCGATAAAAATAAAATTAAAACAAAACCAATCCAATGAATAAAAAATAAATAAAAGGATCATCCAATAAAACAGGTCTAAAGACATTCCAGGTCGATCAAAAAACACGTTTCATAAAACATCATCAATTGGAGTCCAATCACATGGCTTCCTCCAGAAAAATCATACACTGTCTTTGGACCTGTTTTATTGGATGATTCTTTTATTTATTTTTTTATTCATTTCATTGCTTTTGTTTTAATTTTATTTTTATCGACTGGCACGAAAATTGAACCGATGATCATGGATTGGAACTTGCACCCGGACACATAGGTAAGACTTTTGATTTTTTGCTGGCGGTACGTTGGAGGGACATTATTGATAGCCTTGGCTTCTAATGTTCGAGACGAAACCCCAGTACTTAGTTTTAGGTCTTAGTTCCAAACATTTGCATTCATTTTTCACATCTGGAGCGTTTAGCCAAATCTAATCCTAAATGTTAGCTTTTTTGGAATACGACATCCTACGTTTAAGTTTTAGTGTAAATTTTTTGGTCTTTCGACCATAGGATGAAGTTTCCACTGCTGAAGAGTACTGGCTTCATCTCTGTCATTTATCTATGTTGTAACCTTGTATGCTTGTTGTTTTATTGATGTTTATGTATATAACATTGATTTTCAAAAAACAAAAAATTAAATCAAAAATATATCATTTGATATATTTTTAGAAGTAGCAGGTTAAAAAAATGCTTCTTTATAGAAACTGATCATCTCACCCATAGATGCTAATAAAGGAAAAAATAGAGGAGGAATAGAAGACATTTGCTCCTATTAAAGATTCTACAACAGTTTCAGCAATAGGATAAAAATACATTGATAGTAAGAACTTAAATCTCACTTTTGGTTCATTATTTGATCAATTAGTATGAATATCATCAGGCCCAGCTCCTGGGTTAGGCGATCTAAGTGTCCGCCTAAGGCGGCAAATTTCGAAACTAAAACATTGTTTTTAAAAATATGAATATCTGTTTTTGCGCCATAAGGTTCACTGCTTCAATGCTAAAAAAAATAATAACTTAAGAGTGTGTACCAGTACTTCGATATGCAAAACATAGTTTGAAATGTAACAAGAAATTCAATTTAATTTTAGAGGCGGCAAATTGAGCAATTTAAGTCTATTAATATAAGTTTCAGTGCCATAAGATGCACTACTTTAATGTTAAAAAAGATAATTTCAAGTGTATACCAGTGCTTGGGTATGCAAAACCCAGTTTGGAATTTGACTAGAAAAGCACTTGAATTTTAAGCACTTTACTATTATTTTTATTTTCAAATGTTTTTTTGTTTTATATTATTTTATTATTATTATTCGATTGGGGGCGGCACTTGTCAATATCGCCTAGGGTGGCAGAACTATTAGAGCCGGCCCTGAATATCATTAATATAGGAAGATTTACCGAATGTAAAAATATTCTTTTAATCTGATCCCATGGCTTTCTTGTTCAGGGGAAAAAACCTTCACAACTGAAGCATTAGATGCTAGCTATCATGCCAATGTATGTAGTTTGATTGAAGTTAAAAGTATTACTCAATTGAAAATGGAAAGTTTTGTGTCTGCAACAAAGCATTGGCAAGCAGTGTTAGTCCATTACTTTGAAAAGAAAAGTTTTACTATAAAAGCTGTCACTTAATGTTAAAAATGTATGATACACATTTCCAGTTGCCAAAAAATTCTTGGCATAGTTTTCAACAATTTAAAAGTAATAATTTTAAACATGTGCTAATGCAGAAATAGAGCTTTAGCATTCAAGGTTCTATGCTCGACCCAACAAAGAACTCAACAACACTAAATATTAGCCAACACCAGGGCCAAATTTAGAAGTGTGGAGGCCCCGGGGCAACGAAGGAGTGGAGGCCCCAAATCAGGGTTCGAAAAGATCATCATATTTTCGAAAATATCCAATACTTTGATATATACACAAATATTTTGATATATATGTATATATCCCATGTTTTCGACCCGTGAAAGTTAGGATATTTTGTAAAAATTTTATTGTGGGGTCCCTTTGTTGTGGAGGCTCTGGGGCAGTAGCCCCGCCTGCCCTCCCCTAAATCCATCCCTGGCCAACACAATGCTCATATTCCATAAGAATTATGTAGAGTAGAGAACATTTGTTTCACATTAGCTGGTAAAAAATGAACCTTGAATCCAAAAAACTATTTGCAAAGTGCGACTTCAAAATGCAAAGATGTTTGGCACTGAGTTATAGCAACGAAATGACAATACATTTAACAGCCAAAAGCTTTGGTGAAGCCAAAAAAACAAGGTCTAATAAGTCTTAACTCCAATATTAATTGTTAAAAGATTAAGTTGTGCATCTGGATCAAAAGGTGTGCATTTATTATAACCTCCTGAAACTATTGCTGATAATATATATAAATAACAATCAATACATTTTTGAAGAATAAGCCCAGTACACATAAAATGGATGAAGAGGCAACATTTATTTCAATAAAATAAAAGAAACATTTACTACATGGCAGTAAAAAACCCTATACTGCTTGAACCACGAAAAATTGCTTAGAAAAATTGAACAGATGAGCTTTATCCCACAACATCTATAGGAAGAAATAAAAAACCAAACTGGATAACTAGATCACTTAAAAAGACTACACTACTTCCCTTATTTTTGAAGTAAAGTAATGTGTCCGTTTATTTAAATATTAATGGCTTTTGCAAAAATTTTAAATGGTTATTAATGTGATTTATGATACTTGAATTGAATGTCCCAACATTTTTTGGAATTTGAAAATCAATGCTGTACTTATTTTACTAATATCAATCAAAGTATATTATTTTGATTACAAATAATCATTTAGATATGCCAAATGATATACAAAAGATAATACAAAACGTTTGTTTTGTACCTCACAACGAGTTCTAATCATAAAATGACTTTAATTTGAAACATCTCTTAAGCATAATAATAAGTCCTAAAAACAATATTTCATTTCAAATGTTAGAACAAAAAAAATCTTAAGATGAAAATTAATGGACGGATGGTCTGGCTGCTGAATTTATTTTCTTGAAGAAAACCCTAGTGAAATCTGTTTCTCAACAGGACAAACTATTGTACCATCATGAAAATTACACCCATTAAGACACCACCTCCGATGCAAGCCACAGCAAAAATGGCAGATATATAACAAATGAGGCTGCTTTTTTTCCTAAATAGTGTTTCTTCATCCTGAAACAGAAAAATAAAAGTCCTTCAATATTAAGTAGTACAAACATTTTTCAACAGTGAAAAGGGCTTTCACAGAAAAAAAAAGTGCAAAGTGATTCAGAGGAGCCGCGACTATGCTTATTCCGTCGAACTAGTAATAAAACATGCATCAAGTGGGAAAACTTAAAATCAGGGATGGGGGCAAAAATCTAAGCATATCGTTTACAAATTGACACACTCAATGAACTAGCGAGAGAAAAGTCAAAGATTTACTACTTTGTTAAATTTGTTTCTTGATTATAATTTGCAAATAAAAATTGTTTTAGAGCTTTAATGCTTTGAATTAGGACGCCTTTCCTTCAGGTAAAAAATGCAGAGGCCAACTGAAACCAGTCCTTTCATAAAAGCATGGTCAGATAACGCAATAGGAGTTGAAGTCTGTGAAATCTAAAAACTATAAGAAGCTAAATCTCTGCTTTCTAAATGTGGCAACAAATTTTGTTTTTCCAGAAAAAAAACAATGTAATTTAATTGTCCCATCACAGAAAGAAATTAAGTGTTTGTATTTTAAAGTAAAAATGATTTTTATGTGTTTCAATAAAATAATCCGGTGATGGGACGACTGGAGAAAACTTTTTTAGTCTACAACTCAAAGAAAAAAGGGCAATATGACAGAACAAAAAGAATTCCTAAACACCTAAAACAAATTTATCTTGAAAAAAAGAACCGCAAAAAAGTTGACATGATACTTGTTTTAAGAAAATGGTTTTGATGTTTTTAGAAACATTTATTAAGTCTAACGACAAAAAAGTATAACCTAAAATCCAGAATATTTTAACATTATTACTACAGCAATTTTTGGGGACCAACAGAAAATGACGTCGGAAGCGGGATTACGTATGAAATGAACAGAGTAAAAATGGGGCTCCAATGAAAACCATAAGGGGTAGTGGAGTTGTCCTTAGAGGTAAATGTAGGGTGATAACACAAACATAAAAGCTAATGTATCTACATAAGATCTACACCAAAATAAAAGATCTACAAATTTAAGACCTAACATACTACGAAAAGATCTTACATGCAAACATAAGTAGTATTGATATTAAACACCTTGAAATAAAATAAGTAAGGGAACACTCAAGCAAAAAAAAGGGGGAGAGGGGGTCAGTCTCCTCCCTCCACTACAAAATGCAGATGAACAAGTGAGAGTTTGAATCACTTACCAACTCAGAACAGAGAATAGTACTCAACAGTTTGAGCCTTGTTCTGTATCATTTTGAGCTTGAAAATTCTTATGACCTTACATTTATTAATTTTGCAATACAAAATACATAAATTATTCAAAAAGGTAAATGGAAAAGTAAGTTAATTCAAATTAAAAATAAGGAAAACAAGAACTTTTGATATTCTTTCTCTCTCTCAATGATTTAACTTACACAGTATCCATCAGGTAAGTCACTAGTGTCATCCAAAGAAACTTTACTACCTGGTATTTCACCTATTAAGCAAAAGAAATGTAGATAAATTAGTTTGAAAAATAAATTAACTTAAAATAAAAATAAATAAATATTCCTACATTACTTACTAACATTAAATGGTTTAAGTTTAAAGAAATTGTAATGAACTTCGAGTTTTCAAAAATGACGTTCAAGGACAAAAAAGTCACAGAAAACTAATTGACATACAGGGTTGACAAATTTAACTTATGGTAAAAATGTTAAGTAAATACATTGAAAAATATTCAATACGTAATCATGTAGAAAGATACTTAGCTTTTATATAGATCATTACATATGGGGGAAAAGCAATTAAAGACAAATTTACCTGTAAAATAAAAAACACAATTGCTCAGCATTTCCATTAATTGTGGAAATGACTGCAACTGTTTGACTACTGTGTGATGCATAAAGTAAAATGTTTACCTTTGTGAGGAAACTAAGACAAACATTTTAAAAAAATATATGATAAGGTTCCCAGGTTACAACACACAGAAACTGGATTTTTTTATTTCCAAATCTTTTCTCTTCCACCAGACTGTTTTAAGTTTTAACATACAGCAAATTTTGAGAGAGAAAAAATCGCTATAACAGGGACCTTTTTGTCTTATACTGATTTCCTGTTTTTATATAAGGAATTTTTACGACATATTTGTAACTAACTAGTAATGAATTTACAGACATTGGGCTATCACAAATAATTAGAATTTTTTATGTAATCATGGTAGTTGTTCTCATTCTAATGCTTCATATTAAAACAGGGGTTCTCGAACTTTTACAACTCGCGCCACACTTTAAAGAATTAGACTTTTTTCACGGTACCCTAATCTATCTCTATTCTATACATATACCCCTCCAGGGTTAGGATGCCTTATTAAAACAAATATATCACCAATAAAGCAACAATACTGACTTTACTAGAAATCACGTTGCCAAAACATGATCTTTAACACCATAAAAATGTAACAGCATAAAAAAATCACTTGGAGTTAGGTCCAGAGAGCACGTGTCCATGAAATGTGATTATCGTCATCAGAACCGTATCAAATCCAACAACAAGGAAGCTCATTACTGAGGAAATGGGGAAGATCTATCAAATGATGGGGGGGTGAACCATCTTGCCGGATAATGAACGACCATAGATCGTGACATCTTACAAAGTATGAGAGAAGAATTTGTCTAAAGACTTGATATCTGCCGCATTACGAAAGGTTCAGATATTGAATATTTGGGAAACAAAACTTGCAGTTTCTTACTCCTGTAAAGTCAAAGTTGATAATGTATTGGTAATATGTTTCTTTTATAAGCCTTCCAAGCACTGTAGGGAATTGCCACAATATCTGAAACACTTTGGGTCACCTCTCGCCATTTGTTGCTGCACCCAGTTTGAGAAATTAAGAAAAAAAAAACTGTTGCCAAACAGAGGTGGAGAAATTTGTAGTTTATAATTCTTGTCAGACTTATATTTTTCTGATGAAATTGAGACAAGAAGTTCTGAGGCCTACAATTATTAGAAGTGACAGGGAGCCGAGTGAGGTTACATAGTTCACAAGTGCCTAATGCTGTACTGCATGCAAATGATCAAAAGAACCAGTTTATTTTCTGATGCAGTAACGTCCATTGATGCTCTTGAGCCATTAATCATTAAGCAGAGAAATTGAAATACTGTCAGCCCCGCTTATACGAATAAAACCTCCCAGAACTGAATACTTCCCCATAGACAATGTTAAAGATCCCCACTTAATCGAATAATTTCCCCGGATAATTGAATAACTGCGATCAGCTTTCGCAAATATTTTTGCTGAGAAAATTTTTGAATTAATAAAGTAAGAACAAAAATTGAAGTAAAAATATAAATTAATATTTTTTCCCGACAACGGGCGAGAAAAACATTCATATTCCATCAAAATAATTCCACTAGTCTATAAAATTTTGTTTTTTTTTCTTTGCCATTACAAAAAAAACAACAAAAAACAGTTGATAGCGCAGTTGATAATTAAATTAAATAACACGAAGAAATATACACATTTCAGAGGATAGTAAATTGAAAAATATTAAATGTAAAGCACGGTAAGAGGAGGGGCAAAAGGGAATCAGAAAAGTGTTCCTAAAATAACCTTGAACAAGGTTATTCTTCAAAAAATAATGTGCTCAAAAAAAGTGCCAAATAAAGATTTCATAACTCTAGTTGTGATTTACTTTTTATAATTTTCACACGTGATTGTAATTGTAATGTACATGTAAACTGATTATTAAACAATTTTGTTGTTCATTCAAGTTATTTCAAAAAACTTTTTAGCAATAATATTAAAAACTTCCTTTAAATAGCTATTGATTTAGCATTATTACGTTTTAAGACAAATGTTGCCAATTTAGAAAGGCAAGAAATATTTCCCTGCTTAATCAAATACCCCGATTAATCGAATATTTCTTGGAACCGACGATATTCGATTAAGCGGCGCCAACAATATGACATTGTAAGAAGCCACAATCAATCATGTAAAGTAAACATTTAAAAAAAAGCATAGTTTAGAATATTGAGGATTTAAAAAATAAAAAAAAAAATCTTACCCATTGGACATAAAGTTAAATAGTCTAAAACTGGACCCAGGGTTTCATCACGATGAAGATCTACATCTAAGTCATGAACTTTAAGGATTTCACTGAAATATTTTTTTTATGTGAATAGAAATAAAAGAAAAAGTAATGAAAAAATAAATTTTAAACGTTATTTCAACATTTCTGCAGATCAACGAATTAATAAATTGCCTCTTTATTGATTGTAGAAACTGATTCTGACAATGGGCAGATAAACCACAGTATTTACAAAAATGAGCTTTTGAGATATGCATTTTTCTTCACAAACAATCATAAAATGCGGGAATTTGACGTATTTTTTGTGCTTTACATTCAGCTGAAACCAAACAAGCAGCTTTATACACTAAAGCTAAAGTAAAATAAATCACAAAAATGAAAAAAAAAAAAAATGCAGATTCAGCTGATTACCTGCCCAGAGCAGAATACAGTATTATAATTTCTGAAAATGAACAAAAAATGGTCTGGTGCTTTTATTCCACTGATTTTTTTACTATTACTTACATTCTCAGCACTATAGTACATAAGTAATTTCTTATTCCTCACAGTGTCAATTTTATGCAGGTATAACATGAATTTGAATGTAGAACATCTTTCCGTGCTTATCAATTGCACAAGTACTTTCCAAATTACAGTCATCAGTAAACAATTTCCAACATCATTTACTCCTGATCAAGCACTTTTAAAAGATCAAGTTTGCAACACAGTTCAAAGAAGGAAAAATTCTGTTCAAAAAACCAAGAAAGATTTTTTAATGTTATTGCCTTGAGAAATTGCTATTGGTAATAGAATTTGACTTTGAAGTTGACTCGCTAAATTTATTTTCTCAAAATGAAGTATAATTACTAGAATATTTGTTCAGTAACATAAAAATTATCTTTTTTTTTTTTTTTTTTGCACAATCACTGACAAAATTTGTATGTTCATAACTATTCAGTACTTAAAAAGACACATTAAAAGATTAAACATTACTATTGCAACGTTTTTAATGCTACTTAGAGTCTAAAAGAATTCATTTAATTTTTTTTTTTTTTTTTTTTTTTTTTTTTTGATGGCTGATTTAACTCTTCTAGGAAAATACTATCTTCTGCTGTTCTATTAAGCACAATAGAGAGCCCAATTAATCAACAAGGAAAGTCTATTACTTATATTCACATAATTACATTTTGTCTCTACAAATACATGAAAAAAACTTATTATTCTTTAAAAACAAGTAATGTGCATAGGATGTAATTAATGTCAACATTAAAAAAATTACATTTCAAACAACAGTAAAAACAGTCGCAAGGTATGCCATATTACTAATCTAATACAGTAAAACTCCTTGGATGAGACTACTTTCAATAGCAAGCAGGGGCGTGCACAAGGGGGAAGATGGAACACGTGTTGGACAAGCCCGAACCCAAAAGGGGCCCGAGATTTTTTAAATGAGGGGTGAAATACATGTAGATACATAGGGGTAAACAATACAGGGGGGCCTGTAAAAGTTTTTTGTGACATGCCCCAAAATTTCTGTGCACGCCCCTGGTAGCAAGCAAAGTTGATTTTTATTAAGAATTTAAGTGATAATTCCTAGAAGCCTTAACATTGACTTCCTTAAACAACTTAATCAGATTTTTACTCTTCATAATTAATAAAATATTAGAAATAAGATGTAATTATACAAGCCTTTTAGAAAATCTAGAATGTACAGGCACTTAGATTAGCTGCTTTTCCTATGACTTGCAAAAGTAAGTTCAAGAATAATTCTTTATTCTCTTGCATCAGTAAAATAGCGTTTCCAACTAAACACGGGCCATCCACATCATCCAGACAAGTTTATTAGAAAATGTGAGGGTGGTCATAATGTTTTGGCTCTTTAGTATATATATATATATATATATATATATATATATATATATATATATATATATATATATATATATATATATATACAGGTATCCCTCATAAAACATGGTTAATTCATTCCGTGTAGTATCGAAACCGTGCATATACAAAACTTTTTTACTTATTTTTCAAACTAATTAATCCCGTACTTATTATAAATCATGTCAATATGTACCGTGTTGTACCAAAACCATGTTTTGTGTTATATCAAAACCCTGTTATGCAAGACTTTGAAATAATGTGAATCAAAAGCTCAATAAAACATACAAACAAAAACTGGCAACCAGAGCATACAACGGCCCACTGATCTAAAAATAAGAGTTGTAATAAATGATATAACTTAATTATTTTGCATGCTTCAAATTAAAACTTTTATACACAAGAAAAAACTTTATCAACTTTCTTTACTAACAACAAAACGCATTTTATCAGAAAACAAATCTGAGCTTTTCTATAGCAATAACGTTTGAGTGACAACAGCATAACAAAATATTAAATTCAATAAATTGTGTAAATAAATAAAATTTTGTTTCCACTACATTTTTTATTTATTGTTTGCCAACTTTAGCTTATGTTTAATCCTAGTGATATTTTCTTACAATGCATTGGGAACAAAATATGTAAGAGAAAAATCAGAATATCAAGAAGGCAAGGAAAAATTACTTTTCTAAATCATGCCAAATATCTCTTTCTCGGAAATATTTTTCGGTTGGGTTGCAGTGAAACAAAACTAATGCACTTTTATCTTTGGTTTCAGTTTTTTCTGTATACCCTGTTTTGATGTAGTGACATTCTTGAGTGCCATCTAAAACAGAAAAAAAAAATACATTTCAATGGAATATATTAACATAACAAGAACTAATATTTAATTTAAAATTTAAAAAAATCTCCAACCCTGATTGCTGATCTCATATTAAGATTAACCTTTCAGGTCAGAACTCATGTAAAACTTAAATGCATTTAAATTTTTTCTAGATGACATAGGAAATGCAGAAAAGAAAAGATAATCACAACTATAGTTAATGAAAACGTAACCCATCCGTCAGCATTGCAAAGACTATGCAGCAACAACTACATTACAACAATGCCAGGTTAAGTTTGCCCCAAGAAAATTTGCTAGTCGAAAAAGCAGAATGAAGACGGAAAATTGAAAATCCTCTTAAAAGCTTTTCTTAAGTCAAATATTTTTTAAAGTTTTTTTTTTTTTTTTTGTTTTCCTCTATTTTTTTCTTTTCAAAAATAGCATCAAAGACAGGGAGAACTAGCATAATGATCGGGCATATAACCAACACAAAAATACCAATCAGAAAGAAAAATAATTGAAGCAACATGAATCAAAAACCTTTAGTAGCACAAATGCATTATTAAATTTATCATATTAGTTAATTTCTTTCCAGTTTAGCATTAAATTTTCCTTCACTTCAAACAAGTTAACTGAAAGTAATAGTAATGCAATTAATATCAGTATTTGCTTTTTGTAAACTTGTACATAAATACAATAATTTAAGCAGAAAAAAAATGTATTTTTTGAATCTAAAATGCATTGAACTAATACTTAAACTACGTAATTTAAAAAGCACATTTAATCAAATGATATTTCAGTAACATATAGCCGTCTCAAATTTTCCTAAGTAAAATCCAAAGGTCTAAGCTATCATTAGATAGGACAGCAAAGCATTCCATGGCTTTAATACTACAGATTAGTAGATCATGTTTTAGTTATTTGGAACATACAATGATCCTTAGATGTAGGTTCCCCCAGTGATCCTTCGAGGTGTTTAGTGCTTGGATGGTTTAGCTAAATCAAAGTGCACAAGCTGAGTTCAAATATTTCTCCTATAACCGAAATACCAAATGTCTTAAACTCTACATAGAATTTCGGACATACCACAACAAAATGCACATTGGCCACACTCATGTAAACACTTCATGCATGAGTCGCATCCCAGATCTTCAGTGAAGAAACTTGCAGTATAAACTACACATTTACTCAAGCTGTATTCAAACATTATTAAAATTACAAATGAAATTAATAATTCGCTACATATCAAATTCATAAGAATAAAGCAAATTAATAAAATATTAAAAAGGAATGTTAAAAAATTATGAATCCGAAACTTAGTTAGATACTAGCTAGATGATTGAAACAAGTTCAAAATGCTTGATAAAAATTGCAGAAAAAAAAGGATGCTTGTTTAATGGAACACTTATACGAGCAATAATAAACTGCTTTAAAATGAAAATAATTTAATACATGAATTAAAATATAAAAAATGTTGTTTAAATTATTTAAACAATATATTGACCGAATCATTTAAATAATCTCTGCAACACAAAATGCATAAAAACATGACCGACTAAAATAGGCAAAAATTTCAGATTACACACACACATTTAACTCTCAATAGCCCAAAGTCCCAAGGGACCGACTAAAACCTTCGAGTTATAAGAAAGAAGCCCCCACATTTTTAACAGGAGTTTGAGACCCAATGAAAACTTTGAGCTAAAAGGAATATCTCAGTTATAAGATTGAGCTATTCAGAGTATACAGTATATGAAAATATTTTTTAAAATATCTTTTTTTCCAGCTTTGACAGAGTTAATTGGATTTTAAAAAAAATTTTGGGCTTATGAAAGTAAAAAATTTGCACTTGCCATTAACATGTTACAGCTCAATTGCAAATTGTTTTTCCATGCAAATAAAAAACCTATTTTTATGCTTATTAGCTAGTTTACTTCGTTATACTTGGTCTATTTTTTTTAAGAGGCCTTATTTTCCTTATTGGTAACCATGCAATCTAAAGTGTGCTGTTCAGTACTACATAACTGCTGAAAAATAATGCAAGAATTTTTTGCCCAATTTGCAAATAAATTTTAATAACGTTAAATAACTGCCAAACTTTTCGGAAACTTAACTAAAAAATCTAAGTCTAGTTTTTAATTATCACTAATATACATAAGTAAAAAATAAATATGTTACCTGGATCAGGAATTAAAGGAAATAAGTGATAAAGATGCATTGTTCTCCTTAGCTCCCGGTCTAACATATGAATACAAGCTACTAGAACTTTACATGATCTCTCCAAATCACATATTTCTTTTTTAGGTATATTCTCTGCTCTGTGAACATGAAAAAAAAATAAATAAATTATATTTTATATATATATATATACAGTAGAATACCTTTATAATGCCGACCTGTATAATGCAATTCTCTATAAACCGCACAACTTTTTAGAAGTAAACAATAAGTTTTGAAGTTTAAAAAATCCCTCTGTTTTGCATTGCAAACATAAAAATTGTAAGGAAAATTAAATTTTGAATCATCTTTTCATCTAAAGTCAAAACTTTTAAATGAAAATTAGCATTCACAGTAAAATGAAAATACCAGATGGTTCTTGAAAATGCAGCTGTTTTGCAAACCATGAAGCTAGCAAAAGTGCAGGATATTTCACTTTCTTGTAATAAAGAAACATTTATTTGTAAATGACTCATTGTATAATTAGTGCTTTAATACTCACTACAGATAAAACTCATTCTGAAGTGCTAATATATAGATATATTTTGAATATTAGTTTAAAAATTCGTGAAATGACCTATATAACGCAAAAACCTGTATAATGCAAAAACTCTGGTCCCAAGGTGTGCCTTATAATAGTCTTCTACTGTATATATATAAACACCTCAGCCATTAAAAAAATACACATTGAATTATTATTTTTGTCTTAATGTCAAAATAGTATGAAAGATTTCAATTTTACAAACTAACATGCACTGTTTCATTATGTTTAGCAAAAGCAAGAAAGAATTCCTTATTTATATGTTTTTGATAGATAGAAACAAACTTTCTCTTTACTACCGATAGTAGAAACTGCAGTTGAGAAAACACAAAATCCTAACCTGGGGAATCATTTAAAGGGATATTTTCAAAGTCACTGATTCACAGAAATGAATAAACCTTATTAATAATCTAACAATGCAAAAGTATCTGCAGTAAAAAAAAATCCCAAATTTTAATCAGCATTTTTAAAAATAAATTCAGAAGAGTTTCCAATGACACAATGCCTCCAAAACAATTTTCTAATCAAAAGAAAAACAAATATTTTTGCAAAGCTTTTATGGGTCATTCTCCAGAAAATCTAACTTTTGAATGCAAAAATTTTTAATTTTGAAACCTTTTGTTTTCTTTTCATTCTTACATGAAAGTGTTACCTACTAGAAGTAACCATAAACAATGGCCCAGCTAAGTTCCAATAATTTTGCTTATGAATAAAAAAATAAAAAAATACCTTGTTCACGGAAATAAAAAAAAGGAAAAGACTTTTAATGGTTAAAAAATAGAGGACAATTTAATATCAAAGTAGTAATTTTGTTAATTGGTGTAAACAATGAGCTATTTTAATGATTGGTGGGAATCTACTACTAAGCTCTCCTAATTAAACTACGGCTTAATTAGCAGCTATTCTTTTAGTTCAAATGTGTGTTAAAAAATAGTATTTAGTAAATTTGAAAATATACTGTCAATTTATAATTTTGGTAGAATGCCTAAGAATGATATATTTCCCCTACATCAGTTATTTTCACCTCAGAAATAATGACATTGATAAGGTCTGTCACAGAGGTGAGATTCAGGGAGGGGAGGAATTTTCCATTAATATAGGCCTAATGAATACATTTTTCAGGGAAATATATTTTTTTTCTTCGTTGCTACAGTCTGCACATGTTAAGCAAATGAAAAAATGTTCATTTATTTTTTTACATTAATTTACATTCCTGAAATTCAAGTTCATGGAGGTGAGAAGTCACAATAACCACTTAGTTTTTAAAGCAATGTCACGAAACAACTTCTAACTCTCTTCTGCCACGCGGTTATAACAGATACATGAAACCAATTAACTTAAAACATTTTATTGAAGAAAAATTATGAACTAAATGAACGAACATAAATTAAAATCATAACAGAACTAACATAAGCAACATAAGCCCTTGAACATGAATTCACTGAGTATATATACACCAAACTGCTTGGCTAATACTGTTGCCATTTTAAAAAACATAAAAGTTTTTCCACATACTCCCCACCTGTACTCTTTAATGAGTACACTAAAACTTAATATAAATTAAACAGATCTATCAATTTGAACTAAATTAGACATTTCAATCATCACTTAAATTAACAATCAACTTACTTCAGTCTGAAATTAAACTAATTTAAACATTCAATAAACAATACATTTCATTACAAAACAGTCACTTCGAATGGATAGAGTAGTTGAATTGCTCTTCTTAAGCAACCTTTAGACGTGCGGACTATGCATGCACGTACATTGCCATCTCTTCCTATGAGAACTTTATCGATCACACCCATGTCCCACAGTAACTTATTTTTCAAAGGTCCTTCAACAAGTACTACATCTCCAATTTTTAAGTTCTGTTGGGAGTGAGGATCTAAAAAATTATGAGCACTTCTCAATTGCAATAAATACTGTTCCTTCCATTGAGACCAAATTTGCTTGATTAAACGAGTCTGGAACAATTTACGTTTCTGTAAAGTCTTTTGGTTAGAGTTTTTGTCAAATACCTCAAGGAAATAATTTGGAAAGTTAATCTTGTCCTTTCCTGGAAATAAAAAACATGAAGGTGTTAATGCAATAGGTTCATTTAAATCGTTGAATTCATAGGTAATTGGTCTATTATTCAAAATAAACTCAATTTCTGTAAGGATGGTAGCAAGCTCTTCTAATGTCAATAGAGCTCTACCGAGTATTTTTCTCAGCGGGTCTTTAATACTTTTCATCAATCGTTCCCAGAAAACTCCCCACCATGGAGAACATTCTGGAATAAATTTCCAAATGATGTTTTCCGACGCTACAAAATTCTGCAGCTCTGGATGCTTTATTATTTTACGAAAAGATTTCAGTATTTCACAAGATGAACGGAAAGTCTTTGCATTATCAGAAAATATTATTTTTGTATTTCCTCTTCTTGCTAGGAAACGTCTCAAAGCTAAGATAAAACTTTTTACGGACATATCTTGCACCACTTCAATATGAACCGCTCTAGTTACAGCACATGTAAATAATACAATGTACACTTTCTCACAACTGTTTAATTTCGATTTAACAGTTATTGCACCACTAAAGTCAGTTCCCACATTAGTAAACGGTGGACTTTCAGCAATGCGTTCCAAGGGTAATTGACCAGTTAACTGCTTAGCTGGTTTTAACGAATATTTTTTGCAGATTAAACAAGTAGAAATAACTCTTTTCACGGTCTGTCTTCCTTTCGGTATCCAGAATTTTTTACGCACTTGAGCTAAAGTTGATGATACACCCGAATGAAAGACACGAAGATGTTCATGAAAAATCACCAATTCCGCAAATTTCGATTTCGGAAGTAAAACTGGATGTTTTTCATTTTCAGTCAATGGAGCCTCTTTTAGACGTCCTCTTACCCTAAGAACACCAGTCTCGTCCAGATATGGAGATAAGGAATAAATCTTAGAAGATTTACTAATCTGCTGATTCTTTTGAAGCCTTTGAATTTCCTCGCGGAACACTTCCCACTGCACAGTTTTTATCCACATCTCTTCAGCTTCTTGTAATTCTATAGCACTCAGTGGACCCTTTTCAACTGATAATTTTCTGGACTTCGAAATAAATCTCAACACCCATGCAGTCACTCTCAGTAATTTTTTGAAATTACTAAAGTCGTTAACTTTTAATACAGGACTGTACGATGAAACAACCGTGTTAACACTAATTTTCAAAAGTTTAACTTTCGCCGCGTCATTCGCACAGTATTGTTTCTGCAACGGCCACTCATCACTAGGACTAGCCAACCACTTTGGTCCGCGCCACCACACGCTGTCATTTTTCAACAAACTCAATGATTCACCTCTTGTCAGTTTATCTGCTGGATTCATTAAACCTGGACAAAATTTCCACATACTAGGCGAAGTCAAATCTTGAATAAGACAAATACGATTTGCAACAAATTGTTTCCACTCCCTAAATGAACCTCTAATCCAACACAGACAGATTTCTGAATCCGTCCATAATATTACTCTATCAGACAAATTATTAAATAAACCAGACAAATATTTGTACAATTTTGCAGCCACTAACACTCCTAACAATTCCAGTCTCGGAAGCGTTAACTTTTTCAACGGTGCCACTCTGACCTTTGACATTATAAAGGATGTCGAAACTTCATTCTTCTTATTACTATACCTAAAGTATGCAACCGCACCATAAGCCACTAATGACGCGTCCGAAAATATGTGTATTTCAACAGAATCCCTAAGGTCACTCACATTTATAAAGAAATATCTTTCTACCGTTATTGAATCTAATTCTTTAATCTCCCCATACCACTTCCTCCACTTCAAAGTCAAATTCTCTGGCAATTCATCATCCCAATCTGCACCTATTTTCCAAATATCTTGCATTAAACATCTAATTCTTACAACAAAAGGAGACAAAAAACCCATTGGATCAAATATCATTGCGGCTGTCTGCAGCACACAACGCTTAGTATTTTTCAACGAAGATAAATTACTCAACAAAGATCTTACATCTAATGACAAACTGTCCTCCTTAGTATTCCAATTCAACCCCAACACCTTTAACTGACAACTTTCCAAGCACTCACTAGTACTCAGACCCTGGTCAACCCATAAAGATTCCAATTCAACTGAATTAGATCTGAGCTTTCTTAAGTTGAAACCCCCATCTTTCAAAACTGATACGGCATCAGACGACAACTGAAATGCTTCTTCCACGCTTTCAGCTCCAAAATACAAATCATCGACGTATAATGAACTTTTCAACATTTCAACAGTTTTACGCCTATTATCTTCATATTTTTTTATGTGAGTTTTAATTGTAGCACTGAGAACAAAATTTGACATTGTACAACCGAATGGTAATCGATTCATTTGCATAATTTTATATCCCTCAGAGTTATTTGAAGCCCAAATAAATTTCAAATAGTTACGATCATTTTTTGCAATACTAATCATAAGGAAAGCCTTTTCAATGTCTGCATTGAATGCAATTTTAAACTTCCTGAAGTTTAACATAATATCAAGAATGTTAGCGTTTAAATTTGGACCACATTCTAACGCATCATTTAACGAAATATTTTGCTTTAATTTTGAACTACAATTAAAAACGAGTCTCACTTTAGTCGTATCCTTATCAATCCTAACAACAGGACGATGTGGCATAAAGTATTCGTTTTCAGTTCTAATACATTCCTGAACTATATCTAGCCGTTCCTGTTCCTCAATAATTTTATTATATTCTTTAGCCAACCATTCATCCTTCCGAAGAATTATTTGCAATTCATCAAATCTTTTCTTTGCATTACAAAAGTTATTCCCTAACTCAATCGGGGAAAATTTCCATAGCAATCGTGTTTCATATCTACCCTGAATGAATTTTAAATTTGATTGAAATCTTTCTATTATACGCTTATCTGTTAAAGTTAATTCTTCCTTATCTGTGATACCTAAAACATCAAGATCCCAAAGAACCTGAACATCCTTTGCAATTACGCAATCCGTAGCCAAAACTCCTACGAAGCTTGAATTGCAATTTTGTTGGACCCCCTGAATAGCTAACCCAAACATCGTTGGTACGCAACTTAATGTTTCATTTATTTTGAACACTTTTGAATCGCAAATTATACCCCAAAACACATCCCCTCCAATTAAAACTTCAATTTCATTTTCACTATTACACATATCTGCAAGGAACAAGCCTTTCTGCTGCAATGCATTTTGAACGTTGACATTAGGTACTGCTAAGGATGCTGAAGTTATTGTTTGCGTTACTAAAACTTCAATTTCAATTGATGATTCAGAATTATTTCTATTTGATAGTTTAAGTTTTGCAACCTCATAAATTCTTTCCGATGTTTTTACCGAACCGAAAGAATAAACTGAAAGCCTTTCCCTTCTAACTATATTTAATTTTAAACGACTTGCTAAAGATTTTGTGATCCAAGATCTTTCAGAACCGTTATCTAAAAGTACTCGAGCAATTTCTACAGAATTTGAATCTTTACCTGCACTTGCAATCACTGAACATGTAAGCAATAAAATATTTGATTTTAAAGCCGACGAATTACATTGCGTCACAACAGAGTTATTTTGTTCATTAACTTTGTCATTACTTAAAGGTTTATTCTTAGCATTTTCACATAAAACGTAACTGTGAAATTTACTTTTACAAAATTTGCATTCAACTTTTAACCTGCACATGCGACTATAATGATTTTTCGAGAAACATTTAAAGCAACGGTTTTCATTTTTTAACTTATTTCTACGATCTTCGATAGTTTTATACTCACAAAACTCATGATCTGGACTATTACAAAATACACAATGCTTTTTTGTACTAGCCACATAGTTTGCTGTTGCAGCATAGTTTTTATAACTCTTACTGTTACTTGACCCATTTTTACAATCATTCTTATTCGAATTTTCTGAACCAGATTTAAACGATTCCGACCTTAATTGCACAAGTAATGCACGTTCACGCGATTGAATTTCACTTTCTAAGAAAGTAAGAACGTCCTGAAATTTATACCCTTCCGAATATTTTCTATTGAATTCCAAAACAAGATCTCTAGGAACACGATCAAGTATGATTGGTGTTAACAAATTACAGTATGAATCTATTTCAATGCCTAAACTTTTCAAATTCCTAATTTGAACTTCCACTTTATCAAAAAAAATTCGCAACCTATTTAAATCCCTTGAATTATACACAGCAGGAATTTTCAATAAATTATTCATGTGTAACTGAATCAAAGTATGTGTATTACCAAAACGCTTTTTTAGTAATTCAATAGCCGAATCGTAATTTTCTTCTGATAAAGTAAAACCTTTAATGCAATTTGCTGCAGCACCTCCCAAAAATGTCTTTAAATAATTAAACTTGTCAATTTTGCTTAAATTTGTATTTTTATCAATTGCATTATTAAACTGATTCATAAACTCCAAATATCCCACTGGATCCCCATAGTAGGTTTTAATGTTTAATCGAGGCAATTTTACAGTCCTAACATTCTGAACATTTAATTCTGAGGAATTAACTGAACTGGAATTGTTAGTTTTAGTCTCTAAAAGTTCTATTTTATTTTTTATTCGTTGTTTCCAAAGTACTATATTTTCCGAATATTCTTCGGAAATAGTACAATCCTTTTCAATTTCATCTAGCGGTAAATACGCTTCAATATCCAAATTCACAAATTTCAGACTCTTTTCTTTCTCAAGTAATTGCTCATGAAATTCTTTTAAAATACTCGACTTAGTATCATTATCCTCGCTGCAAGTTTCAATCTTCACCAAAAAGTCATCTATTTTTTTAATTAGTTTAGTTGTCGTCATTCTAATAGCTGCTCTTTTAACTTTTAACTTTTCAATATCTGCCATTTCAATCCTTATTTACTTCAATTACCAACTAACGTATATAAAAGCACAATTTCTATAATTCTCAAATCACGAGCCAAATTTCCTACTATTCAACAACAGTTCAGTTCACAACAACACAGCAGAAATAACACAAACTTCAGTCAAAATAGAAATGAAAAACCACTCACGACCTTTGCACGTGCTACAAAATTTCCAACAACTTCCACAAGCAACTTCAAATACAACTCTCACAATTTCCACCTTTCACGACTTCACGGCCTGATGCACCAAAATTGATGTCACGAAACAACTTCTAACTCTCTTCTGCCACGCGGTTATAACAGATACATGAAACCAATTAACTTAAAACATTTTATTGAAGAAAAATTATGAACTAAATGAACGAACATAAATTAAAATCATAACAGAACTAACATAAGCAACATAAGCCCTTGAACATGAATTCACTGAGTATATATACACCAAACTGCTTGGCTAATACTGTTGCCATTTTAAAAAACATAAAAGTTTTTCCACAAGCAAAATCCATCTTGTTTTCCGATACAAAATCTCACAACTTCTTTGTGGCTGAAAATAAACAAGGGGACGACTCCCTCGTATCATGGAAAATAAAATTTGATGTAATTACTGCCACGTGTTAATGAGGAATGGCGCTTTGTGTTTAGGTAATGGAGGTGAGAATTCATTGTATGACATGACTCCTTAACCTACTAAAACTAAAACACAATATTGAAAAATTAAACAAACTTAAACAATTAGTATCTGAAACACTTGTGAGCGGAATAATGAATAAATAAGTATATAATTTTAATTAAACAAGTTATTAAGCAACATAAACAGTCACATATGGCGTGTGACATGCCACGGAGGTGAGAATTCACATGTTGTGAACCAAAAATATACTAAAATAAAAATTATTATTGAAAAAATGTTGGGAGGTTTAAATAGATAATTTTTTTTGATTTCATTAAAAAGCATTGTTAACTCAATTGTTCCTTCTTTCAAAAAAAAAGTTTTTTGTGAAAAAGGCATGTGACAGAAAAGTTACACTTTTTGAAGAATGACCTTTATATGCACTTATTTAGAAATGAACTTGAAAACTAACTTTTACAAGTAAAAGAGTCAATATGCAGAGGGAAAAAGGCACCACTCTATATCACATAAAGCACTATAAGTACATTCAACTCGTCAAAATGATATCAACACATTTCAATAAATAAAAACTGCAAGTTTCCAACCAACCTCCTAAAGGCATCAGCTAATTGCGTTGCTGTAGAAACAACTGTATCACAGGCTTTCTGCTGCCTTTCAAGCAATTCTAATCTTAGAGATTCTCCATCAACATTTGTTCCTATCGTCACAGCTAAAGAGTGATATTTACAGATCTGGTGACTTAAATCCTCAATTACCTGAAAGAAAAGAAAAACCTTAATAAATCATGAGTGTTGTGTAGATATATGTAATACATAATTTTTAAAAAATTGCGAGTAGATTGTTTTTTTTTACGTGCTTAGTTTGTGTCAATCTAAATTTCATAATTATTTCATTAATTTTCATTAAGAATCTACT
Source organism: Uloborus diversus (assembly GCF_026930045.1). NCBI lineage: Eukaryota > Metazoa > Arthropoda > Arachnida > Araneae > Uloboridae > Uloborus > Uloborus diversus. The sequence goes on from NC_072735.1 coordinate 10,918,756, forward strand.
TGCTTATGAAATTTTACTTGTAAGCTGTTTTTCCCACTTTGCTGGCAGCTAACATAAGAGTCTATAACAATGTAGCCAAGGGGTAGCACTAAAATGCATAAGAAAATTCAAAAATCAAGTGTTTATTTTCTACACGCAATTTTATTGTTATTATGTTACCAGAAAACTTTTGTTTAAGTTATACAATTATATATATATATATTTTCTATGCCTTGTACAATGTAAGGAAAATTGAATTTTGAAGACAAATTTTTTTCCCTTATTTTATTTATTTATTTATAAAAAAAATAAATTATTTCACAAGAATTGATGTTGTGACAAAATACAGTCACATAGTGGACTCTGGTAAGAAGCAAATTTCAAAGCCAAAGCATAGTCTTGAGCCTTTTGTTAAAAGAGCGTTGGGGTGAAAAGGTTTCCAGTTTGTTAGAGGATTTTAAACAAAATTGAATTTGAGGGCATAAGTTACTAGGTTGGATTTTTCTCATATTTTTTTAACTATATACATGATCGGGCCCCCTCCAAAACGAAATCTTGCCTTGCGTTTGACGAACCTCACCGGTCGACCAGTAAGTAACCAGTTACTAACCGCAGCGTTCTATGATCAACCGGTTACCATTCTAAGCAGTTGATTGGAGCACGTGATCATTAGCTGTCACGTGATTAACTAACCGGTCGCTACCGGTCATTCTCGTCGAACGTAAGCCTGGCTAAGCCACAGTCTATATGCTTAACATTAACTCATTATAGTTCGGGCAAACCTAAAACATATTTACAGTTGTCTTGACAGCATTTTATGAGATTTGCATTGGTTGCAGCATATTTGAGCTGCAAAGACATTATTTGTACATTGCACATATATAATATTACTTGGAAATATAATTGCATAAAGGCAAGTTGAAACTCACCTCAGTTTAAATACAAATACAAATGTGACGACCAGCAACAGGCTCTGGGCCCAGCTAGGCTGGTCCTAGTCAATTAATTAGTCCCCAATGAAGATCAATGGTCCTCTTAAAGCTATCCACTCCCTTGCTCATTACCACCTCTTCCGGTAAGCTATTCCAAGTGCCCACTACCCTGCTAAAGTAGTAGTTATTCCTGATTTCCAAGTTAGCCTGAGATTTAAACAGCTTAAAACAATGACCCCTTGTCCTGCTTAATTTGACATCACTATCAAGAAAATTATATTAACTGCACTAATTAAAAAATTTTAGTCTTAAACAAAATAAATTCTATCAACTATCTATTGACAATATATATTTAAAAAAAAAGTGTTGATCAGCAACAGGCTCTGGGCCCAGCTAGGTTGATCCTAGTCAATTTATCCCAAAAGAAGATCAATGGCTTTTTAAAAGCTATCTAACCCCTTTGCTCATTATAGTCTCTTCCAGTAAGGTGTTCCAAGTGCCCACAACCCTACTAAAGTAATAATTTTTCCTAATTTCCAGGTGAAATTTTACCCATCAACATCTTTCCTTTCGATAAATTTAAACAACTGAATAATGTCTCCTCTGACTTTCCCTTGCTCCGAGCTACACATATTAAGGCTTTTAAGTTTGGCATCATAATCTAAATCTGAAAGTCATCTTACTAGCTCAGTAGACCTTCTTTGAACCCTTTCCAGTACAGAACTTTCTTGAGATAAGGAGACCAAAACTGAACAGCATACTCTGAAACAAGGTCCTATCAAACTCCTTCTAAAGGCAAAAGTACCTTCTTAGATTTGTTTGAAATAGATCACTTGTTAAATCCAAGCATTCTGTTGGACGCATGTCCATGGGATGAATGTTTAGCTGTACAAGAAATTTTCTTTTGTTAAACACCAAGTGTGGCACAACCTCAATATTACAAATCTCTTGGGACAAGAAAAAAAATTAGAAATATTAAGTTTTCAAGTTACCCACAATTATTTACACATAAGGTTTTTTTTATTATTATTATTATTATTTTTTATGAGCATCAATTCCAACTTCTTTTGTCATCTGCAAACTTCAAGGTTCTTATTTTATCTTCAAGCACATTCAGAAGCTTTTCACTGGCCATTTTGCAGAAGATAAAAAACAGAGAATAATGTTTAACGAATTTTCCTGTTCTAGCTTGGAAACTGGTCAGCTACTAAAACTCTACCCATATTCTTCAAAGTGGGCCTGTGTTCCGAAGAAAAGCACAAAGAATGTAAACTCTAGGGGGAAAGAGTTAAAAAATACCACAGCACTCCAATGAGACCCACATTCCCATTGTCTTGCCTCATTTCCCTATTATTATACTTTCAGGAAAAAATGGTCAAAAACTACAAGCATGTCTCCAGAACTAGTTCTGCTACAAACATTACCAAGGAAAACCAAACAATTGAAACTTGCTTCTGTACAAAAATTTCGACCTATCAAGGGTTTCAAAAAATAAATTTTGACATAACTACAGAAAATACATTACATTTTTCACATAAATACAAACAAATTGACGAGAAGCAACAGGCTCTAGGCCCAGCCAGGCTGGTTCCTAGTCAATTTACAATCCCCAATGAAGATCAATGGCCCTCTTAAAACTATCTACTCCTTTGCTCGTTACCACCTCTTCCGGTAAGCTGTTCCAAGGCTCCACTAACCTGCTAAAATAATAATCTTGCCTAATATCCATATTAGCCTGAGATTTAAATAGCTTAAAAAAATTAACCCCTTGTCCTGCTTTCAGTGCTAAACTTCAGCCCTGTAACATCTTTCTTTTTAATAAATTTAAACAACTGAATCATGTCCCCTCGGTCTCTTATTTGCTCAAGAAGGTACATTTTTAGCATTCTGAGCCCGGAATCGTAGTTTAAATGCGAAAGTCCATTGATTAGCCTTGTAACCCGCATCGGCCAAATTTTTGTGTTGACACCCTTTCTCCTAAAGGGAACATGATCAACAACCGTTTTCACTAGGTTATCCTTAAACTCTGCCCACTGAAGATTCCATATGCTATTGTCCAATAAAATGAAGGTTTTTTTTTTTTTGGATGCAAGGGTGTGCAAAAATGACAACCCAAAAGAATTTTGCCAAAGCAAAAACAGCAAAAAAGTTAAAATACCAAAAGCTTACAAAAATATGGCTACTCTAAAACTTTACACAAAACTACATGCATAAATATTGTTCTCAGAAATATTAAATTAAAAAAATATATATAAGAACAAATATACCTTTACAACAGTTTTAGGAGCAATGACTTGAGCTACCTCCATGCTGAAGTGATCAATAATTTCTGAGCATTGTGTAGAAATAGAGTCGGCTTTAATAGAATGTATGTAATCAACAACTGGAGGAAGGCAATCTGCAAATGATGGCATTTGATAACTTCTAGATGTGGAACTAATTCCTGGATTGCCACCATTTTCCATAATGCTACAAAATAAAAAAAATATTCACTTCTATTTATCTTCCAGAAGAACTTTGTAATTATTTAATTTCATTTATAACAAAATCTTGTTTAAAAACATAAACCCATTAACTTAACCACAGTGACCTCCATTTACAATGGATTCCATCTCATGTGAATTAGAGATACAACGATATTGCGGATGGACTGGCAAAAGAGGGCTCTACTATGACTCAGAATAGTGGGGATCCTCTGACATAACTTGAACTATACTCCAGATGTAAGGCTACTATAAACAGCTCTAAGAGATGTCCTCCTGAGCATCCATGGTATTTTTGCGAGGGTCCTGGTGCTTCCCTTGGATTTGAGGGTGACAGGAGAGATCAAACTGCTTTGGTTCGCCTGAGCACAGGTCATCTAAAAACCCTCAGATTTTCCCATGGTAATAGGATTTTCCCAATTTGCACCAAATGTTATACTGAAGAGGCCACTGCACAACATCTGATTTTTTGTGTTGGTTTGGTACGAGAGGATCTACTGAAGAGACCTGCTTCTGTCTTGAAGTTGATTAAGGCGAACAACCTCATGGATCCGATCTGATTCAGAACAGAGAGATAAGCAAGAAGAAGAAGACAGACACCTCAAAACTAAATTTTTGGGCAGGGGATAGTTCTCAATTTACCGAACAAAACTCTGAATTTTTCAGAATCATAGGAAATTTTACAACAGAAATGAGAGCATACACACCTATACTGTACCTGTTATAACAAGGAGACACTTAGACATCATTTGAAGAAAAAAAATAGTAATAATCAGTGATGTTCGTTTCTGTTTTTCTGAGGGTATGAACCCAGTAATCCATTACCCACAATATGTGTATGCAATCATATACTTAATATGTCATTATATGAAAATTTTTGAAGCTTGAGAGTTATACGCTTTACTACACAGCTAAAAAATATTTGAGAGTATATGGCGTACGTGGAGTACCGTATATACTCGCGTATAGGTCGATCTCGCGTATAAGTCGACCCCCCCCCCCTTTTTCAGAGAAAAAATCCAGAAAAAATCTAAAACCCGCGTATAAGTCGACCCCCATACTTTCCAAAAACATCGCGAATTATTTTCAAAGAAATTTCAAAATAATGAACACATTTATTTACAAATAAAATAGGAATTAAATAGGAAAACATTTCTAAAAGCCTTCAAACTCGGATTCCGAGTCGGACGCAAAAAAAAAGTTCATTAAAGTCCGCTTCCGTCATCACCGCGTCATCGTATACATCGGCGGCTGCAGAATCGTCAATGATATCAGAGGTTGCGTTCGACGAATCTCACCGGTAAACCGGTAAGTAACCAGTTACTAACCGCGGCGTTCTATGATCAACCGGTTACCGCAGCAGTTACCATTCTAAGCAGTTGATTAGTTGATTTGAGCAAGTGATCATTAGCTGTCACGTGATTCACTAACTGGTCGCTCCCGGTCGTGCTCGTCGAACGCACTCTCAGTCTGAATGGCGTGACTGTTGACGATAAATATTTTCATATGTTTCACGATATTTGTTAATTGCTGATTTGATCCTTAATAAAGAAGAATAAAATTATCTTTATTTATGTGTATTATTTAGGTTTTTTAAGTTATTATTTTTGAATAAGTTTACTTTTTCACACGATCAACTTATCAGCAACTACCTGTAACCGCACATCGGCATTTCTCGTAGCTTCCTAGCTCTCGTTGATCGGAAAAAAATTTCAGAAAATTTGACCCGCGTATAAGTCGACCCCCCCTTCCTTTGATCTCATTTTTTGGACAAAATTTCTCGACTTATACGCGAGTATATACGGTATACCTTATGGGACCACTACTGATAATAATAAAAATAATGCAATATTACAATTTATTTTCTCTAAACTTGCTGGATCATCAAATAAAATTTGCAGATTAAGGAATTTCTTGGCAGGTCATAGTGACCTGCTGTGGGTCAGGTGGGGCTGATCTTTTATTTTGTGTGTTTAATTAACACCACAAGATTTAATGTAATGAAGCACAGATAGGGAGAGTTCCTTTCTTGAAAGACAAATATCTATGGAATATCTGTCCTGCGTTGGTGGGTTGGATAAGAGAAAACTAGGTACAGGGTACGTAGGAACTCTAGTTTGACAACTCATCGATTGTTAAACATGTTCCAACAATAACCTACTTGTTCCTCACTGTAACACTAATTGTATCTGATAATCGTAACTGACAATGATTTTTATATATATTTAAATTAAGTTGCTCAAGGATCTACTCGCTCAGATTTATCTGAGTATTTAAACTCAACAAAACAAGCAATTGGTAAGTGTTGGGTGTCCCTGAGGGTCTCAAATGGGAAATGTTTCTTACTTTAGTGACTGCAATGAAAGGATGATCCAAGCAGAGCATTTTCTGCAGGAGTGCCCATTAGGGTTTCTTGGTTTGCTTTATTCTCTGTAGAGCAAAATGTAGGCAAGACTTGGACATAACGAACTTATTTGTTTCTAAATCAAATACTATAGCCGACAGTTTTAACTTACACCTTGGGACCAGAGCTTTTGTTTTGAACAGGTTTTGAGATTATATAGATCATTCTACAAATTTTGAAACTAACATTCAGAATATATCTATATATTTGCACTTCAGAATAAATTTCAACTGCAATGCATATAAAAGCACTAATTATATAATATATCTATTGTCATTCACCAGTGGCACACACAAGGGGGTCTGAACTCCTTCCTTGAGCTCTTGTATTTTTTTTTTTTTGATTGATTTTGATGCTATGTATTTTGTTCATACAATAATTCCTAACAAAGATTACAATAATTTCAGTACTCATAAGAGAAAAAATAAAATTATCGTATTAAGATATTTTTTTCAAATTGTGCACTTTTCCTATAATGAATTGCACAAGTAAGAGATCTTTCTTGACTTTGAGGAAGCTAGAAACATACTTAAGTAGTACCATGTGTGATGAATGTTTAAATGGTCTTGCACTGCTGAATTCAATAGTCTATAGAAGCAGATCGGTGGCTATAAATGAATACACCATAACAATCATATTTTTACATGAAATACACCACCAGCTCAGTCTTTTCCAGCGGAGGAATGTAGTTTCGTGCGGTAATTTACTGAATATACCATGCCTTGCCTTCAATCTTCGAGTTGAACCGAACCATTGCTTCGGTCACTCGTCTGGTCTGTGCTAATTATATTAGCTACCAGTTTGTTTGGCACTCTTGGCTTCCTAAAGAGGTTTTCCATCTCCAGCTCGGTCACTTTCCTATGCCGGGCTGATGAGTACTAATAAGCACGAAACTGCAGTCCTCGGCTGGAAATGACTGAGCTGGTGGTGTATTTCATGTATTTCTGCTTTAGCCCTGGCTAATGGGCAGTAATTTATCGAATCATGTTTTTAGTTTTGTAACTGCAGATTATCATGATATTTTTATTAATAATTATGCTAATTGTTTTTTGAATAATTCATTTTTCAGTTTTTTGTTCTCTCAAATCAATAAATCAAGTGCATATGTTGGAATGTGATATGAGAATGGGACTTTCAATCCTGGACACTCCCCTTACAAAATTCCTGTGTGTACTACGGTCATTCAGAAATAAATATGTACACAATTCAAAGAAAGTGAATTGATCCTACACTTCTACTAGCTTCATGGCTTTCCTAACAGCTGTATTTTCAAGAGTGATTTTTTTTTTTTCTGTTATGAACGTACAGTAAAACCTGTAAAGTTGACCACCATTGTAAGTTAACCACCTGTGCAAGAAGACCACTATTTTTAGGCACAGAATTAGATCTATAGCATTTAATTCAACCTCTATAAGTTGACCACTAAAGTAGTGCACCACAAAAGGTCAACTTACACAGGTTTCATTGTACTAATTTTCATATAAAAGTTTTGAACTAAAATGGAAAGATGAAAAAATGTTTCAAAATTTAATTTGCTCAACAAGTTTTATCTTTGCAAGGTGGAGCAGAAGACTTTTTACAACTGTAAAACTTACTGCTTATACTTATGAAAAGTTGTGTGGTTTATAGAGAATTCCATTATGTAGGTCAGTGCTATTCAGGTATTCTACCGTAATATCTTCTGTGCAAAGTATGTCTACTGTCAGGGTCGTAACCAGACTTTTGTTTCAGAGGGGGTTTTACCAAACACATTTTTTGAAGCAATTTATATGGTCTATCGTATTTGGTTTCATGTGTATTCTATAGATTTTTGTAACAATAGATTATCTAAATGGAGGGAGGGGATGTTCTTACAAAAAGCCATAGTGTTACATAATAAATGAATTCTCAATAACTACCATAAACACACGATGAGTTTATACAATTTTTCAGTCATACTTATTTCATTTCACAAATAAAAGTGAAATAATAATTGTTTTTGTCACCAAAATATAAATAAATAATGGAAAGAATTTCTTTGGGTGAAAAATTTCGGAGGGGATTTGAACCGTATAAACCATCCCCTTGCATACGGCCCTGTCTACTGAGGTTGAAATCTGATGTTCAAACCTCAAAAGGTCAGTTAAATATTCTTGAAGAGGGAAAAGGAACTTAAAATGGGGCATAATACAGTAGGCAGTTTTTTTTTTTTTTTTTGATGATGATATTTAGATTTTAGTGCAATCAGATTCACAGGTCATTGATGCATGATTAAACAGAACTTTTGAGGTTTAAACATCAAATTTCATCACAGTTGAGATCTTCCAACTTAAAAATAGGTCCTTGTTATTGCTACTAAAACTAGTCAACATTTTAGTGTCTTTGCTCATAATTTTGAGAGTATACTTCTCACAGAAGGTAATTTTTATTTTTGATTTGAGAAACGATTTAAAGCTGTAGTGCCCACGGGGATTGGTTCCTTTTGGCAGGTACGTATTACATTTCGATTGGAGGGGGGGACTCAAAACGAGTCTCCCTACGTTCCATTTCTGCAAAAAACACCCCCCCCCCTCAACCAAAGTGAACAACACCAACCTCAAAATTTCAACAATGCACTCTGTGCCCCCTGTGTTGATTAAAATGATAAGAAATAGGGATTTCTGCATTATAATCATCACGAATGAAATCAATAGTGTCTATTCTCCTTCACAATACATTAGAAACGGAATTAACAGATGCATTCTATGAATTGTAACGAAAGATTAGTTGACACTAAATATTTTTAGGGATAAAAAGAAAACGATGACTATTTTTTTCAATAAAACGACAATCTTGAATCAATAAGCCTTGCGAGTAAAAAGCAAATAAAATTCATAATAAAGTAAATAGTACAATAAAACTTGAACAGAAAAAAAATCAAAGTTATCATATCATCTTTTAAGTTTAATTAGAATGAGAAAAGAATAATCATAGAAATAAATGTAATACATACTAGAGAAGACACAAAGCAAATAATGATTTATAGCGCACAAAGTTACTATTCAGTTAAGTTAACAAGACAATACATATTGCTATTCTTATCATATTTATTCGAATACTAAACAAATAAGTAGGATTCATTTCTAATCATTATTTTCCTCCACAAGAGAAAATACAAATAGATACACAAGCCTGCACAAAACCACGACCGGCATACAAAAAAAAAATTCTATTTAAAGGAATCCATTTAAAACGCTTGCAGTGACATCTGGTGCCGAAAACTATAAATATTTCTTAAATATTAGCTTCGGAGGCCACAAGCACTCAGTGATATTTTCATTGAAGAAATAATTTGATACATTTGCTGTTTAAAAACCATAGTTCGATAAACAGTTAAAACCGGTTCACAAGCATTTAGAAAGGCTAAAGGTTCCAATCAGCTTTTTTTGAGCGAAGGGATGAGGAATAGCCAAGGAAGAAACGCATTGTTTTTTTTTTTCTGGAACTTGAAGCAATGCATTTTCTGCGTTAAAAAGTCTAAGAATATGTATATGCATATGCATATACGGCACAATCTCTATTCTCAGACTAAAAATCGTAAAAATTATTTCCAAGAGGCAGTGGTGGCTCGTGGAAAGGGCCAGAGGGGGCCCGGGCCCCCTCACTTTTTTCAAACTCTTAATTCATAACTTTTTATTTATTTTCCTTTTTTTTTGTGCGCACCTGCTTGAAATTAAAAAAAAAATTGTACTGTATTTTTCTGGGTATATCCGCGGACTATCTGTTAAAACAGTAAAATCAATGAAGTGCGGATTATACGCAGCTGCGGATTATCTGGGCGCGTGTGTTTTCCCCTTCAACACTAACGCATTGAACCTCAATATTTACAGCATGTTTCGCCATTATTACAGCATGAGACCGTTCTCCTATCCGTATGTTGTTTACTTTACAAAGCTGAAATGTTCTTACGCGATTCAGGAATTTAACAACGTACAGTAAAGGAAGAAGCCTTCATTTGCAGAAGATTAGACCCTTTGCTCCTTTCTTGACTCTTTGTCTTCAAATAATTAGCGTACTATAATGACAATTTAAAGACTAAATAATTATTTTTAAGATTATTTTTTATACTAGTTTTGAATATGCTTTAAAAGTTATTTATTTGCATCGTATTATCCGCGGATCGTACGGAGATGTTTTTTTTTTCTTCTAGCCGATTTTAAGACTTCAATTTTGAAAAATATTCCAGGAGAGAGCTCCAGAACTCCTTCCCATAAAAATCTTCAAACTTGTCTACAACTGCGTTTTTTGGAACTGCAATTCGGAAAAATTGGAGGGGGGGGGAGGACGAATTGATTTGATCGTTGAGAGTCTCGGAGCTCCTTCCCTTACTCAAACGTCAATAAATATGGCCTATAACCGCGTTATAATAAGGCTTTCAATTTCCACACATTTCCACGGAGTCCCCTTGTACTGTTCTTTCCCTAGCTTCACCAATAAAGATCGTCTAAAATTGCGTTTTAATAACTACAAGTACCGCCTACCTTGTCTAGTGGTCAAAGAAGTCTGACTGCGGCAGAAATGTCCCGGGTTCGAATCCCGGCTCGGGCATGGACGTACTTTGTCTCTCATTTTCTTATCCTTTGCGTGAATGTGTTGTTGTGCTGTGAATGGTTGTCTACCCTATAAACGGGTCTTCATGGCATGTGTGTACTGCAAAAGTTGGACTTCACACCAAATTACGGTATAATTGGAAAAGTGAAGCAGCGAACCTCAAATTGCTAGTCTAGCTGGCACACGTCAACAACAACAAAAACTACAAGTTTCAAAAATGAGAGATTTGATGAGCTAATTAAATCAATCAAATTAATGAGATTTTTTCCTGTTATGCCCCCTCCCTTAAAAAATATTTTCTAGTTGCACCACTGTTATGTGTTGTGTTGTATGTACGCGTAACGTGTGTGCATATATCGTTACAAGATTATTTTTTTTATTCAAAAAATGTCTTCCCATTATCACACAGAAATTATTGTTTGTTTTAAATTACTGCTCATGTAGTTTTAAAGAAAGTGTCCCAAATTATCAATAATTTGAAGAAGATAAAAAGATTTCGATGTTTGTTTTTCTTTGTCTGCGTAAAAATTCTGAATCTGGCCCGTGGGCGTCGGCAAATTCATACGCAGAAGGGTACACCAGCATGTAAGTGGCTATTTTTTTTTAAAACTAGTTTTTTAATTAATCAATTAATTAATTATTTTTGTTCATTTAGTTTATCTATTTTTGTTTTATTTATTTTAAAGCGAATACTGAGATGCATTTTCATCTTTGTTAAAATTTATTAATTTATAATTTTTACTTATTTCTCTGATTACAATATTTTTGCTCTTTTGTAATTTGCAATTGCTTAAAAAAAAATAATTTTTCTCATTCAAAATAATTAGTTATTAAAAGATTAAAAATAATATTACTATTAAAATATTAGATTAAAATTGCTTTTTAAAATTTATTTATTCATTTTGAAAAGCCAGGGGGTGAGAGTGCCTCCCTTGAAGCACCAGTAAGGGGCTGCAAGGGAGGCGTAATGCATCGCCGGAAAGCGTACTGGATATAAAAGTGAGATTAATAATTTTCGTGATGTATTTTGTAGCTTTTCCATATCTGCTTATTTAAATCTTATTTTTTGAAAATCAGGGGGTGAAAGTGCACCACCTTGCCGGCAATCATGGACATAACATGATATTAATATCTTTCGTGATTTACTTAGTAGTTTAAGCAATTTGTAGCTAGCTTGTCCTGTGTTTCAAAGGAATTTAATTTTATTTATTTGAAAAAGGTAAAACAAACAAATGCCGTAACTTTTAACTTGCTTTGAAGCTTAGTGAATGACAGTAATTTTTCATTGTTTTTGTGCGAAACATTCTTTATTATTCATCTGAAATTACAATACAACATAAGCTTCCTGAATCCTGTAATTTACCCCAAAGAAAACGCGTGGAATGGAATGTTTTACCTTTTTCGGTAGTATTGTTAATCACCGCAAGGTAGCGTATTCGAGCTCTGGAGTTGCGAATACGTTTTTGAAGGGACTGCATGAAAATATCGTATAACGCAGCATACATTAATATGTATTGAACTCTTTAGTGACCAATTTTTAAAATGTAAAAATGATAAAAACGTATAAAAGAGAAACGTATAAACGGTGCTCCAATGTATAATATTTGCTTGTGTAGTACACAGGCGGCTGCAGCACCGAAAATGTGTCGGGGGGGGGATAAATGTGAGAGTTAGGGGGGTGCCCTTAAAGTGTTTTTTTTTTTTTATTTTTTAATTTGTAAAATTGGGCTAAATTATTTGATTTTAACATTACTGATCAAATGATCTCTAAAAAATGTGGAATAAGTGACCAGTATTCTTATCTTCTCCACTTAAGTTTTAAAATTGTCACTTCCCTGAAGCCCCCCCCCCCCCCCTCACACAGGAGAGAAGAGCGAGCATCTGCAATTTCGTTTTTGAAGATCTTCAATTTCTCAAAAGTTCCAGGGGAAAGCCCCCTAATAATTAACAACATCGAAAATAGCTTAAAACTGCGTTTTTGGAACTTTAATTTCGAAACATTACTGGCCCTAATGTTAGAAAATATGGTCTTAACAATCGCGTTTTTAAGTCTTAAATTTCAGAAAATATTCTAGCAATGGTCCCTGAACCACCTTCCTCTAATATCAGTTTTTAAAACTACACTTAGAAACAATTTAAGTGGAATAGTCCCTGAATATAAATGCTTAAGTTTTAGGACCATAATTTTGAAACAAATTTCCAGGGGGAGAGGCTCTGGAACCTCTTTTCTGTAAAATCGTTTATACCGTAACGTTTGTCTACAATTGTGTTTTTGAAACTCCAGTTTCAAAAATTGGGTATGAGGGGAGGAGTAATTGATTTCGATCTATTTAATTTAAAAAAAAAATCGGTTGGTGGCAGTTCCGGAGCTCCATCCCTTACCCTAACGTCAATAAATATGGCCCATAATCGCGTTTTTAAGGCATAAATTTCAACAACTTTCCGCTAAGACCCTGCACGTTTTTCCCCCTAACATCAGCAAAGAAAGTCTAAAATTGCGTTTTCAAAACTACAAGTTTCAAAATGTTCCCGTGGGATAACCCCCGCTCCCCCTCCTTATCTTCCCTATCCGATTAGATGTTCTCCCTCACTCTCTCTTTTTTACCAAGTACCCCCCCCCCCCCCCCACACACTAAGAAAAGCTTTTCTCTGGTTGCGCCACTGAATTACGCGCATTGGAAAACTGGGTAATGCTGGGATTTCGCTAGATGCCAGAAATTGGGGTCGGATCTTACCCCGTGAACTAACTAAATTGCAAAAAAGTAGAGAAGACAAAATTTTTCACAAAAAAAGTTTTTTCGTCGGAAATATCGTTTTTCGCCTTTTAAATAAGGATGTAACCCCCCCCCCCCTGCTTGTTGATTCAAAGAAACAGAAAAAAGTTTATGGTTTTCTGCATTGTAAATTATTAAGGAACTAGATATATTATTTTCATTGTGTCAATTAGAGGGCCTCCGAATCAGGTTGTGCCTGGGGCCTCAAAATCGCATGATCCGAAACTGCTTTGGCCCAGTCGGAAAAAGAGTATTTTGTTCCCACTTCTGTGTAAATTTAAAAAATAAAATAATTAATTTGAACTTTGGCATCTTGAATTCAAATTATATTTTTCGCAATCACGAGTGTGTGTATGTAGGCGTGTGTGTTTGTGTGTGGGGGGTATGTGTGTTTGTGTGTAGGGGGTATGTGTATGTGTGTAGGCATGTGTGTTTGTGTCTGTGTGTTGGCTTGAGTGTGTGGGTAGCTGTGTGTATGAGTGTGTGTATGAGTGTGTGTATGTGTTTGTGTGTGTGTAGGTGTCTGTATGTATGCGTGTGTATGTGTTAGTGTGTGTGTATGTGTATAGGTGCATGTGTTTGTGTGTGTATGTGTGTATGTGCGTGTGTGTGTATAGTTGTGTATGTATGCGCGTGTGCGTAGGATATGGATGCAACTTGGAGACTGTTTTCGCTGTAGGAGCAGCATCGTGAAGAGCCGGTCGACGGTGATGCTGCAGAGGGTGCTGGTGGGAAAATAAAATCACAGGACATCAAAACAGGCAAATAAAAGCAATAAGCAATCGTGATTGCTCAAAAAAAAAAAAAAAAAAAAAAGGCAGTCATGTGACTGCCGACAGAAGTGAAAACTTAGAAACACAAATAAAATTTGGTATGTTTGTACGCGCGCGCACGCGTGTGTTCGTGGTGTGTGTTTAATTTTCATTTAAAATTAATTATAGTTTCAAAAATTAAAGTTTTATAATTTGTAGATTCAAAATATCAGCTACAGTCCAGTTTTTGCGTTTATCAGCAATGCTGGTACAGGTACACCTGTTGGTATTTCACCAGTAAGAAATAAATGGTATCACAAAATAAATGAATAGTGGCTCTCATGAGGTCATGGCATCTCATGAGGCTCTGTGAGTTGAATTTTGATGTATCAACTTTATGGGTTGTTTTTAATATTTCGAAAATTTCGAAACAATGTGCGATTTTTAAGTATAGAAATAACTGTTGTTACCTACCCTAACTGAGCAGCATTAGTTTGAATTTCTTTCACAATTCATCTCGGCTGTGTACCTGTGCCTTATTTGGACAAATTCATTTTCACCCAACTAATACAGTTGAACTTATTTATTCACAAATTTGAGAAATTGCAAATACGCTCCAAACTTGGGACACTGTCCCAAGTTAGGATACACTGTATAATTTTATTAACAAAAACATATAGATACAAGATTTTATACATTGAGGGCTATTTTGATGACAATAAATGTGTCATACCATAACAGGACAAAACAGTTGTCATTGCTAAAAATAATTGAATCTATTAATAAGTAACTGGTACTTTGCCAAAATATTACATACTGTCTGACCACGGATTGTATGGAAAGACAAACATCCGTTTTACTGCCGGAAATGGACGAATCTATTTTTTTTTTACCGATGTCAGCTTTTGCAGAAGCAGAGTCTCATTCAAATGAGTGGAATACGCGCATCAAATTTTTGCTCTTCCCCCTTATTCACATAGATTCGTCTTGTTTGGACGTTTGAAAATTCCATGCAATTCGTGGTTGGACAGTACTAGTGGTACCCACACGGCTTTGCTCCTAATAGAAAAATTAAATGGTCTTTTGGTTCGCCTGTATATTTACAAATAATGTATGGTGAATTTTCTCACCAATTGGCTTGTACCCATGTTACGGTTCCACGTTATGATAATTTCTTAATTTACTCGTCCATCTTATGATAATTTTGTTCTTAAAATTGGAATAGAAAAAGAACCACATTGAATTTTAGAAAAATCGCTTCGAGGTACACACCCTCATGCTATAAACTAACTTTGTGCCAAATTTCATGAAAATCGGCCGAACGGTATATGCGCTATGCGCGTCACAGAGATCTTGACAGACAGAGAGACTTCCAGCTTTATTATTAGTAAAGATAAAGATATTAGTTCTACTAATGAAAATGAGTCTCCTCAAAGTATAGATGAGGCTTATTCATTTGTTGTGAATTTCACGTACAATGAAAGAATGCAAATGAATGTGAAAAGACGTGAAAAAAGGAACATGGAGAGCTAACAACTATTTGGATTCACCAGTTGCTTTTATGATTCCAAATATAGAGAAAAAAGCAGAAATATTGCATTCAAAAGAATTAAGAAAACTGGGGAGACATTCAATGTTTTCATGGGCAAGTGTACACAGGGGCGTAGCTAAGGGGGGGGGTTTGGGGACAACCCCCCCCCCCCCCCCCCCCCCGAAACGTTAGTCTCAAAAAAAAAGAGAAAAAGAAGAGAGAAGAGAAAGAAAAAAAGAGAAAAGGAAAAAATTCCAAGCGATTATATATATATATATATATAAAAGAAGTAACCCCCCCCCCCCCCGAAAGTCGGGTCTAGCTACGCCACTGAGTGTACATTCTGAAATGATTGAAAATTTACAAGATTATGTTCATTCTATCTAATATTCTTTTCTTTATTGGGTTGTAAAATAAACTTCTTTTAAATGATAGTTGGTGTCCCAAACGAATATCTATGGCTGAATACATGAAAATAAGATAGAAATGGTAAGTCACCCAAGTTAGGGTGGGAGATCCTTAACTTGGGACAATGAACACTTTTTTGTTTCATTTTTAAAGGGACATATCTACACATCTATATCTTGTCTTGAGGTGCAATTCTAGGGCACATCCTAAAAATAGAATAATTTGTTCGAATGGAAAGCATGATTAATATGCTACCGAAGGTAAAAGTTCAAAACTGTCCCAAGTATGGGCACTTGACTGTATCGAAAACGCTTGAACTTTGTATTTATCTAGAAAACCAAAAAGTAAAAGAAGCACCTTTTGTGTTTTACAAAACTTCTCTTAAAAAGTACCCTTTTATATGAAAGTGCAATGCCTCTTTTTTGGTCTGGGGGAAACACTAGTTCCCTCTGGGGATTTTTTTTTTTTTTTTTCTGAAACTGAAATCAATTTTAGGCTATAGTGCAGATAAAAGGGTAACGGAGCTCTCCCACGAAAATTTCAAAAAGTGAAAATTTCAGCTATCTTTAGTGACTTTAAGGGAATGGCGAAGGTTCAAAGACTTTGTCCAGCAATTTTTTGATTTTTAAATATCAAAAACACAATTGAGGGCAAGAATCAAGAACCAGCTACGTCCAGACTCACTCATTTTTGGTAAGACCAACAAATAACATCAGTGTCCGGTAGAAAGGTCAATATCTTTCCCACATTATTTACTAGAAAACAGAGGTCTGATCTTACATTTGTGTCCCGTTGTTGCACCAATCGGAACTTCTATACTCTCCACCCGCAAAAATGAATTTACAAAAAAAAAAAAAGTTTGGACTAATAACGACTTTTGGGGGAAGATATAGCAGTTAACATGTGTTTAAAATTATACTTGGGCATAGAGTGTGGTTTTTCAAATTGTTTGACATTTTGTCGTGTGTTTTTGCGTATCACGGCAAAACATTTGCATTTATTTTTGAATAGCAAATAAAAATGTAAATACCTTGTTTTTCTTACTTTGACGACCTGTGATTTTTCTAAAAGGGCGGTTAGTTCCAATCTCATCTTTTGTATGGTCCCTTAAAACTTTAAGTTGGAATATCTCCCTGAGCACAAATATCAAGTTTTTTGTGTTAGTAATATCTTTCAATGGAGATTATTTCCCTAAATATGAGTTAGGGGACCTAAGGCCCGTATAAAAAGTTAAATTTTGCATTTTTTGACTCATCTTTATATTTGCTTCAAACTTTCAATATCTTAACTCTGCATCTGATTTTGAACATTTTTGCAATTAGAAGTATACACCTAGGACTAACGGTTGCGAAAATAAAGGTCTTTCAGGTTAAAAACGGAACACCCTGTATATTCTTACTATTCAAACACATTTCATTTTCTGGGTTATTCAAATTTGAGAATGCACATAGGACCCTTTTCACGGATAAAAAGTGGCCTTGCACGTGACACCCATTATAATTTCAAAATCTTTTAATCGATATGAGAAAAAAATAGTTTTGCTCAAATATGAAGCTTTGATAATCTTCATATAAGCGTGATGGATGTGGTGGGACGAAGAACTGACATGGGAACCGCTTTGGCTCTAGGCGGTCCTGCCAATGTAAATTCATCATAGAAATTGTAATTTTTAGTCATGAAACCTGACAGCAAATGAGCATGCGATCAGCAAAATTCGGGCATGAAACCGATGCATGGTGTTTTAGTCTTGGTGTTCTAAAAAGTTATACATCAAACCTCTCTTTCGCACAACTCATAATAAAAGTTCATTATCATCACATTTTCTTGAAGACTATTTTCTGTTACAAGAATGGGGAGCAAGGGCGCATTTAAGGGGGGAGCCGAAATCCCAAAATAGATTTTAAAGCACTCATTGTGAATAAGAGTTTATTATTTTTAAATTAAAATTTCAAAATTTTCTCATAATTGGGGCTTTGGTCCCTGTCGAAAAAAGTTTCTGATGATGAGGGGGGGGGGAGGGGACACTGAGCCGGA
Source organism: Uloborus diversus (assembly GCF_026930045.1). Classification (NCBI taxonomy): domain Eukaryota; kingdom Metazoa; phylum Arthropoda; class Arachnida; order Araneae; family Uloboridae; genus Uloborus; species Uloborus diversus. The sequence continues at coordinate 10,936,622 of NC_072735.1, forward strand.
GGTCTTGCCCCTGTTTGAAAAGGACCTAGTCACGTCCCAGAAAGTGAGTTTATGTCATAGAAGCATAGCACATGAACGCGAGAGCCGAAATTCCAAAGGAGAATTTATAAGCTTAGAGGAGAAGAACATTTTTATTTAAACGGATATTAATTCTTGCAATGTACATAAAGGGTTTAACAGAGACAAACTTGATCTAGTAAATGAGAAAAAAAATTTTTATTCTCTTTGATATGCCTGTGTATTTAATATTTAGTTCATTTTGTTCAAAATGCTTTTTGATCATTTGTTTTGAATTTAGTTGTATACTTTAAAATGTTAAAAAAGGGGGGAGCGGGAGTGGGGGCTTTTTTGAAAAATATGTTCCGGTTCATGTTTAATCATCGTAAAGGACATAACATGAAGGAATTAATTTTTTTCATTGACCAAGCATTCAATGATATAATTAATCAATTATATAAATCGTTAAAACCGCAAAAATTTTTATGCAAAGCGTATTTTTTTATGGCGTTTACTTGCATAAGAGTGCTTGTTTTTCAGATTCCCCGAACCCCCCCCCCCTTTCCCCAGGGCCGGTTGATTTGAAAGTTTCCAGGGCCGAATTGCCTTCCCAGTCCACCCCTGGAAGAGTGGGAGCCCTATTTCTGATCATTCGTTTACGTGAATAGTTTAAATTCCATCTAGCACGCAGAAATGCAACTAAAACTAAATATAAAAGGAAGAAATAGAGCTCATTTCCCGTAAGTTGCCACGCGTAAGTTAAGCCCTGACGCTCTAACCATCACAACGGGGTCGTTTCCTTCAGTCAATATTACTACCTGAAATTGATAGAAGAACCCCCCAAAACAAGTAACATGGAGCCAGAAAAAACTTTATTTCTCCCAACAGCTATTTTTATTTATTTATTTTTTAAATGTCCGATTTCGGAAATAGGCGTGGTCTTCATGACGTCACAAGTGGCGACTTTGGCGCGCTACTCCATTACCGCGCTAAATGTTTACGCTTTGCTGTCAACCGCATTTCCAGTTTATGATAATGTGCGCTGTGAGCTAATGGCATCACTGAATGGCATTTCATGATTTATGATGTCATGCGCAGAAGCATAAAAATAAAATTGAGTCTGAGCACCGATTTAAATATTTTTTTAAACTTATTAAACTTTGTCAAATTACTTAAAAAATGGTTAAATCCTATGCTTTTAAGCATGCTCTTTCAGAAAAAAAATACTTTGAAAATTTCGGAAACAACCCCATTGGTAATATTTATTTTATTTTACTATTCTTGATTCAGAATTAACTTATTTTTCACTAGTGGTACCCGCACGGCTTTGCCCGTAATAGAAAATTGAAAGGTCTTTTGGTTTGCCTGTATATTTACAAATAATGTATTGCGAATTTTCTCGCCAATTGGCTTGTGCCCATGTTACGTTTCCATGTTATGATATTTTCGCAATTCACACGTCCATCTTATGATAGTTTTGTTCTTAAAATTGGAATAGAAAAAGAACCACATCGAATTTTCGAAAAATCTCTACGAGGTGCAGTTTTCTATGTTCTGAAAAGACCGGAAAATACTTCATGAAATTCTAAGTCATCATCCAAATAATGAAAAACACTTTTTCTAGTCTGGGAATGTGTCGAGTTTCATCAAATAGTTGCTGAGAACCAGCGAGATTTCCTTTAATGAACATTGATTTCCGTCTTACATAAATTGAATTCACTCATTTTCTATCATTCTGCTCAGAAAATTTGGGGGTGCGACCGCCCCCTCTTGATCCCCCTATTTGCCGCCCCTGCCCCCCCCCCCCACACACACATAAACACACACGCCTACACACTCGTGATTGCGAAAAACATAATTTGAATTCAAGAGGTCAAAATTTAAATTAATTTTTTTTGACACATAAGATAGTATGATGACTATGGAGTTTCAAACTTTCAGATGTAAAGAACTACGATGTTTTTATTAGCGTCAGGTGCTCCAAATTTCAAGGAAAATACTGAAATTTGTACTAACTGCCCACCAAGTTTATACCAAGTTTATACAATTCTTCAGTAACTAGAAAATCGCCCGTCAAGGTATGACGGGAAAAAATGGATTTTATATTTGAACGAAGCAATTGCCTGTTTGCTAATACTTTTTGATAGTTAAAATTTTTAACCCTTACTCCTGTGATTATCCCTAAACTCCAGTACATAGCGTTCATTGTTGACCGCTTTTTCGTTTCTTCATTCTCCTAAAACTAGAAAGTCGGCCATGGTATGACGTCTGAAAATTGTTTCTACATTTGAACGAAGCAATTGCCTTTTTGGTGATATTTTGATAGTTGAAATTTTAACCCTTACTCCTGTGATTATCCCTTAATTCCAGTAGATAGCGTTCATTGTTGACCGCTTTTTCGTTTCTTCATTCTCCTAAAACTAGAAAGTCGACCGTCATGGTATGACGGCTGAAAATTGTTTCTACATTTGAACGAAGCAATTGCCTGTTTGGTGATATTTTGATAGTTGAAATTTTAACCCTTACTTCTGTAATTATCCCTAAACTCCAGTACATAGCGTTCATTGTTGACCGCTTTTTCGTTTCTTCATTCTCCTAAAACTAGAAAGTCGGCCGTCATGGTATGACGGCTGAAAATTGTTTCTACATTTGAACGAAGCAATTGCCTGTTTGTGATATTTTGATAGTGGAAATTTTAACTCTAGCACCAGTGGATTAACCCTAAACTCCAGTAGATAGCGTCAATTCGCAACTCCAGAGCTCGAATACGCTACCTTGCGGCGATTAACAATACTATCGGAAAAGGTAAAACAGTACATTCCTATTGTTTTCTTAGGGGTAAATTACAGGCTTCAAACAGTTTTTGGTGCAATGTAATTTCAGAAGAATAGAAAAGAAAGCTTCCCACAAACACGATAAAAAAATTACTGTCATTCACCAGCCTTAGCTTTTCCATGCATGTTAAACATTACCAAAACACATTATCAAATTATCATGCCGTGGCGCGAGTTTCATTGTTGAAACACGCGGGTTACTTTATTATCGGCTATTATTTATATGAAGATGACAGTCTTACCAGTAAAACAGCTAAATTGCCGGATGCAGTAGAGCCCCGTCAAAATAAAGCCTTTCCCATCCTGTCAAACATTACCAAAGAAAAAAATAGCATCAAATTATCACACCGTGGCGCGAGTTTCATTGTTGATGACGCCAGGAGCGTTACTCGATCATTCGTTATAAAAAATTGTGAAAATTGTAGTTTCATTTTCGAGTAAAATTTAAAAATTAATCTGCTTTACACTTTACTAATAATAAAGCTGAAAGTCTCTCTGTCTGGATGTCTGGATATCTGTGACGCGCATAGCGCCTAGCCCACTCCTCCGATTTTCATGAAATTTGGCACAAAATTAGTTTGTAGCACGGGGGTGTGCACCTCGAAGCGATTTTTCGAAAATTCGACGTGGTTCTTTTTCTATTCCAATTTTAAGAACGAAACTATCATAAGATGGACGAGTAAATTACGAAATTATCATAACGTGGAACCGTAACATGGATACAAGCCACTTGGCGAGAAAATTCACCATACATTATTTGTAAATATACAGGCGAATCAAAAGACCTTTTAATTTTTCTATTACGGGCAAAGCCGTGCGGGTACCACTAGTAATTAAATAAATAAGTAGTAATTTTTTTTTCAGCAAAAATAAGGAGGGCGGGCTTAAAGGATTAGTTATAAGAAATTTCGAACGGGGTTTGAACCCTAAACATCCACCTATTAAATCCACCTATTATCCGTAGAAACTACACCACATCAATCTCGATGAACGACCATAACGAAGCAACTAAAATAAAATTTACAAATTATAGATACAAAACTCTTACCTCCAGCTCGTACGAGTGAAGGGAGTAGCATGTGGCAGCAGGGCATAATCTGCTAGATCATTTTTTAAAGTATTCTGTTTGTTGCTTTTCGCGGACTTCCGCGTTCGGTTCGCATCGTAAACTTGGAACATCTGTTTATTGATTTAAAAGACTATCTTTCTCCATATTGATACGGAATAAGAGGCGACTTTACTACGGAACTACTACGGGGAAAATAATCACACCGCTCGCAAACATCCATGTGCCGGCTCTTGAGCGCGTGACGCAATCTACTCGTCCCTGACACTTCATTGGTCCATTAATCGTTTGCTTTTCTCTATCTCTTTTTATCATCGCAACGGCGAAATGGACGTGACAAGCTTGTGGATCGGAAACATTTCATGTGGCCAAAAATTGATTTTCTGCTCGATTTAATGTTGTGGTCTGGTTTGATGGAGTATTGGAAAATAATAATACTGGGGATTTTTAGGCATACCCTGAAATTAATTTGGCATTAGTATTTGCAATCGATATTAAATTTGGGTTTCGGCCGTAAAACGAAACCCGTACTCGTGTAGAGAAGTCAAATTAGCAAATTTTAGGAATGTAGCCAAAAAATATTTTTTGCTGGTTCTTGCGCTAAAGCAATTTGCGGGACTTCCATCTGCAGTCTAAAAGCGTCCACTTCAGTATTTAATAACTGTTAAGGTATTTTTTGTAACATCAAATGTAATTATCTTAAAAAGACGGAAAAGAAAGGAACCAATTTCACTACATTACGATTACTGCTAGAAAGTTTATGTTTGGCAGTTTTAAGACATTTTTCTTACTGGGGTCGTTTCCAAAATTTTAAAAGTATTTTTTTCTGAAAGAGTATGCTAAAAAACATAGGATCTGACCATTTTTTAAATAATTTTTTTAAGTTTAATATTTTTAAAAAATTACTTAAATCGGTGCGCTTTCATTGTTTACACATCTGTCGTGTGACATCACAAATGATGAAATGCCCTTCAATGTTGCCATTCAGAGAACAAAATATTTAATACGCATCTTTACTCACGTGTATTGGCAACGATATGGTTGGCAGCAAGCGTAGAGCGCAATTGTAATTCGCTGCTTGATTATCATAACGTGGAAATGCGGTAGAAAGATGCGCCGAATTGCATTATTTGTGACGTCATAAAGACCACACCTTGTTTGAAAAATCGGACATTTTAAAAAATTAATTTAAAAAAAACTGTTGGGAAAATGAAAGCATTTTTTGGGTCCATGTTTTTTTTTTGCTCATTCTATCCATTTCAATGACTAAAAGTAGTACTTATGACTGAAGGAAACCACACCATTCTATTTATTAAAAAATTAAATATATTCTCTAGTATATTCATCTATGCTAAATTATTTCTTATTTCGTTTTTCGTCGGTCTTCCAATCAGAGAGAGCCGCGACTTCGATGGAAGGAAAGGGGTACCCATAAGCCCGTCATTAAGGGGGTCAGGAGGGTGGGCAATTTACCCCTCCCCCTTCCGCATAGTTTGAGAAATAAATGCATTTTTATTACATGGGACTGTTTTTAGTTGTGTTCTAAATTATATGCATTAATTATGTGTACTACTAGCTGCGTTGCTCGGCTTTGCCCGGTCTACCTTGTAAATAACCACTGTGTCAAGTGAAGCATATTCAATAACCAGGTTTAAATGAAAGGGAAAAAAAACATCATGCAAAATTTCCCCGTTAAACAATGACGACAGGTATTAAAATATTTTTAAGAAATTAAAATAAAATGAGAAAAATTGATTTAAAAAACGTAAACACAAAATAAAATAAGTTTAAGAATTCGCAACTCCCACGCTCGAATACGCTACCTTGCGGTGATTTATAAAATTAAAAAAAAGGGTAAAACATTGCGTTCCACGTGTGTCTGTCGGTAAACATAGGTAGTTTGTTATGAGTATTTATTAACGCATTCTATGTGTCTTAGAGTTTGATTGCTTTCAGCAACAGAAATTGTTTCGTCCCTTGAGCTTCTCAAAATAATGTTAGTTTTCATTATTTCCCTCTAAAAATTGAGTTGATTGTCGTAAATGGCGAAAGCGTAAACACAAGAAAACTCTGGATTGACAAACTTCGCATTTGCAAGAAATTCGCAACGAATATGCTCGTCTGTTCGAAGCTTTTTTTTTTTTTTCTTTTTTTGAAAGAGGAAAACGTTATACCAGGTAAATTTTTTTATTGTTTTGTGTGAATTTGTAAGAATATGGGGTTTTTTATATCTTAAGCTCGAAAGAAGGATTTGATAAAATTAGCAGAAGAATTAGAGTTTTATCTCCACCTAGTTTAAAAATAATTAATTCAACTAACCTTATTTTACTGCAGCATTTAGTTGGAATGCACAGCATGAAAAATATTTTCTTCAATATATTACCGTAGAACGAAATGAAAATTTTTCACCGAGAAAGAAAAAGTATTGTGCGAACAAAGAACCCTTGGCGAGATTTCGCATGTCAGTTATGCCATTTTAGTTTTTTAAATGGTAGAAAGATTACAGAATTCGATAAGTTTAAAGAAACAATGGAATATCAATTAAAAAGAAAACTACCACCATATATCCGTGAGAATTTTATTGACCATTTTCATAGAATGACAGAATTAAAACATAGTTCAGAAATTAGAAACATACGAAACAGAAAAAAAATAAAATTTACCGATTCAGCAATTTGAGAAATAACCCAGATACAAATGTAAAACAATTAGCGCCAGCCAAACAAGACAAAGAAACATCATCTTCCTCTTTTGATAATCAATCGTAATGTCATCTAATTGAATTATCTAGCATTAAATTTTATTCTTGTCAGCCTTATAGCCACAATGAAAATGTAATTCCATCAAGAATTGATAAATATCGAATTCAACATCTTGGAAATGGCTACTTAGAACTACAAACTACTTAATTTGCATTAATTGCCGACGCTTAGTAATGCTTCTTAAATTCTCATTTCTTTCTACGTGAACCAGAATATCCCCAAGACTTTAAAATTAATTTACTAGACTTATTAGCATTTTCTACGCTACGGCATGCGTTTGTTTTACCTTCCATCCGCCATTAGACGGTGGTTGCAGTGCCCCCTATAGTTTGTTGGAGTTGCAAATTGAAAATGAGAAAGATGGAAATACATAATGGATTCAAAAAGCGTTACCGTGGAAACGCAAAATTAAATGGTTAAAAACTTAAATAGAGAATAGATTTTTAAACTTCATTTAATTCGCTTGTACCTTTTTTTCTAATTGAAATAGAGGGTTAAACTTTCGACAACTGGTCGAGTTAGATCTGGAGTAAAAAAACCAGCTCTTTCCAATAGCGTAAAAAAGAAAACTCTGGGACAATTCCTTCACGTTTTGTTGATGGATTTCATGAAGAAAGTAGTACCTAAATTTCAACTAAGCCTAAAACAGTTCGAGCTAAAAACGCAAATAACTCCCGCCGTAATTAAGTTAGAGTGTTAAAACAAATTGCGTAGAATGCGGAAAATTCTACGCTTTCCAACGATCTATAATATTACTATGTGCAAGTAATTTTTCACCCCATCTTCGGGAATTTATGTGAAAATTGGGCCTAAATTGGAATAAAAAAAGAACTATTTATCGATTTTTTTCAAACCGTGGGAATTTCAGTAAAATAGGCCGGGTAGTTCTCTAATTTTGCGAGTTCAAACACACAGACGCTTTTTGGAGACTTCATTTTATACTATGTAGAGATGCCCTTCCCTAGAAAAATGAGAATTCCCGGTCTAGGTATCACAGCAATGGTACCCGGGCTACCTAGTACCCCAGGCTCAAAATAAATAAATAAATAAATATAAGGTAACCAATAAAGCTCTTGCCATATTTAGTGATAGAAAAAAAGATGGCTTACAGAAAGTATAGCCAATTGTTTGTGCTTGAAGTAATCTGCATCGTCATATCGAGGATCTTCTGACAACGTGTCTCTAGCTGTGTAATATCTTTCAGGTAAAATTCGGGTGTCTTTTAGATGCAAAGAAAGCTGTGTGTGCTTTGCGCAGGTCTACTTCTGTTATGAAGAATTTTCCCCGAAGATAATTGTACAGGGATTGAAGGTATGTGGTAATTTGTTGGCGCAGGGTTAGTTGAATACCAAGTATGGCACAAAATTTCTCAACCAAGTTGCCGAATGGTATCCATGGCCACCCGTGCACATGCAGTTGCACGTTATCCTGCAGGAAGAGTAATTCTTTGCGTTTCATTAATCACCAGTGATGGCTCTCCTTCGTTTGCAATGCTTGTTGCACACGTTCTAACTGTTGTGAGTACATGGCCGCATCGATGGTTTGGGACGCTGGAATCAGCTCATAGTGAACAATTTGGCGACTCCACCATAGATACAAAGCATGTCTTGTGTGGGTGCATAGATGGTCATGCGGTGTAAGAGGCAGTGACCTGTGATGACAACCAATGTTTGGAACACTCGGGAGTGTCATACAGGACTTGCTTTTCATCACTAGAAATCTCTCGATTGAGTATGGGTGCATTATAGTGCCGAGAAAGCAACGACATACAGGCTGCCACTCATTCGTTCTTGTGAATTTCTAACGGCTTGTGCGAAAATCGCTTTTTTAGCCTGTTCGACTTACTTAAGCGGTGCAGACGTTTTATCAGAATCTTGAAGCTGTCTTGCAAGTTCACCATATGTTAGGCTACTGTCCTTGTTGATCATCGACTCCAAAAGACTTCATTATCCAAGGATGGCGGTCGTTCACTAGGAGGTTCATTACAAAGAGACAAAACTCCAGGTCTGAATTTTTGGAACCATTGCCTTGCTGTACGTTCACTCACAGCACTGTCCCCAAACGTTTGACACGTTCAACGAGTTGATGCAACTGCTGAAAAACCTATTTAAAAATCATAAACCAAAAAATACCGAACGAGCTCCTTTGACACTTCGATTTTGCTCTCCTACTGGACAGGTCCCGCTAGAGCTAATCTCCCTTGACAGGTGTTTAAAACACTTGCTATACTAACTTACATACTTAACAGCTGCTTAAACCAAGTGACACACGAATTTTACGCACCTAATTATTACTTTTTTCAATGGTAAAGTAAAAACGGCAAGAACTTGATTGGTTTACCTTATAAATAAATAAATATGGGTCAAAAATGTCGCGCACTTATTTCCTAGCTAGGCAAAATGAAAGGGGAGCACGTTGCAAGATCTGGCAAAGAGTCTACAGAATGAATTTAATATTTTTCAAATTTGCATCGAGTGCCCCCCCCCCTCCCATCCTATAAAAGAACGGGCCTGAAAAGCATGATTATAACCCTACAGAATTTTAAGAAAATGAAAAACCTGAGAGCTCGCGAGTGAGAATTTTGCTCACACTAACTGTTCCCCTCAAATTTAACAAATACAAAGTATACTCGACTTATTCATTAATTTTTGTCCATTTAGGTACAGATCTGGTTTAATATTTGATGAAACAGAATAAAAACAAGGTTTTCAATAAATCACCCAAGCACTATATTGATGAGAAAAAACACTCATATTCAAAGGGTAAAAAAAGTTCCGCCAGAACTCACTCGATGAAAACAAAAACTCACACTTCGACTACTCCGACTAGCTAATCCCCTTTCCCCACAACAATCAGATAACTACAGAGCACAAGTGCAATTGCAATTTGAATCTTTCAATCGAATCAAAAACGCCCAAGGCAAAGATTCCAAAGTTAGCTCTTGTGGTCCCATAAACGGGTAAGACAAGGCTGGGGTGCTCATCTACCCTGAGATTGATGGGGCACTCCCTCAAGTACGCTTGCAGAACGTTCCTATTTTAGGCAGGGCTGTCGAATTGGAGGGAAAATGACCGGTTCCTACTTAGATTATTAGAATTTTAGACTCCGACTCCGAATCAACACCATGGCAAAAGTGCGGACTAGGAAGGAAAATGATAAATTCCGACTCCGACTCTTAGAATCCTTTCACTCTCGACTCCGACTCCTTTTCCCCCAAATCAGTCCGACTCCGAGACTCCGGCTCCGCAACTCTGATTTTAAGGGGAGTCAATACCCTAAATACCCTCAACATCCAAAGTAAAAGTTTTCCGTCAACTCCAAATTGTTGTATACTGTCCAAATATTGTTTGGTAAAAAGTTACACCGTTTTCAGCGTCGGGTTTTGGGGGGAGGGGGGGAAGGGGTTGGCAAATTAGTAGTTTTTATCAGTTTTTTTGGAAATATTTAAAAAACTATGAGGTTTAGCGCAAAAAGTGCAATATACAAAATAATCTACACTAAATTACGAACAAAATGGTCCTAAGCATTATTTTCTTAAATGAACGGTTCCAGAGTTACGGCGCGGCGGGTGTAAAAGTAGAAAATTTTCAGATTTTTTTGGAAAATGAAATTCTAACTACTACGTAAACAAAAATAACTAAACAATTTTATTAAAAAGTAATATTGTATAGTCGTATTCTAGTCTAAAAGAAGCTAAGAGGCATTACATGGGATCCCACTAGGTTTGGCCTACCCTCATCGAGTTTCCTAAAATTGTTACCATAGATGAAGAGCAAAAGTTGTAAAACGTGAAAGTAAGAATTTCTACCTCTTTCTAGAAACGTAGAAATACTGGGAACGGGAACCGGTTTACTGCAATTTGCGTGAACTGTGATAAAGCACTTGAAGTTAGACTAATAGCTTTAAAAAAGACTGAGAACAAAACATTCAGAGATACATTTGAAAAGAAAGTTAGCTGTTCAGTCTCTAGTCTCTATTACCAAGTCTATGACAATTAACAACACCACTGTATGTGTGAACCCTAATACCAGGGGTGTTTTTGATCCGAAATTTCAGAAATTTCCGAAAATTTTGGGTTAACAACACATTTTAAAACGGAAAAATTATTTTAAACAATTAAAAAAACTTTTAAAATAATTTTTATAAATGATTTAAATGATTTTTGTATGCATATTTGAAGAGTTTACTGGGGAAGGGGGAAGGGTCGAGCTTCCTCATAGTTTCAGAAAATTTCACATTGCCTTCAGAAAATTTTAATTGAGTCCACGTGCGCCCCTGCTTAATACTCTCTTACATCGGATTGTGTGCACTGCATGAAAATATGAGAGATTGTAAGAAATACTGTCGAACCCGCTTAAGTGAATAGCCATTTTGCCACGAGAAAATATTTTAATAAGCGGGATATTCCGAAAACCTGGATAAAAATAACACATTATATTAGTTTGGTACATTGAAAATGTATTATATTAAGCGGGATATTCTTTTAACCGATGTTCTAATAAGCGGGCTCAACTGTATTTTAATTTGAATTATGTGCATATCCTCCATCCTTGTTCGACGAATCTGGCTTGATAAGGATGGGGAGCAAATCTTCAATGGTGTCTGTTTTGGTTCCAGATTCAAATGAATCATCGATCACCCCAGATTTAGAAAAAGTGTCCTACATCATTGATGATGATCACCTTCTTCATTGTGTTTTCTGAGGTTTCCCAGCTACTTTCAGACAGATTTGCGAGCAATACATTAAATTACGTAATTGCTCATTATAGGCCAGCAACTTGTTTTTGATGAATACGAGCAAGGAACCTCAAAAGATGAAGAACAATTACATAGATCACATTCTACTACTAACATTGAAGTCAAAGTTGAAGACTCAATCGATGTAACTATCAACCAAAGTGAATTTCTAGCTAACACTAAAAACAAAAGGGGCCTTATTTCTCTCCTGACAATGTACTTGCAAAGAGGTGGTTGCACAGTTCATCAAGCATCAGGTGATGCTGTCTTATTAATAGTTTTAACAGCGATTGATAAAGCTAAGAATGGAGTAGAAGCTTGTGTGATCGGTGATGACATGGACTTACTATTCTTGTTGAATGTTCATACACCATCAGAAAACAAATTGAAAATAGTGGTACCAAAGAAAGGAGGAGGTATGCACTGTTTCGACATTCAGCGAAGCATTGGAGATATGAAGGGTGTACTCTTTGCAATATATGCCTTCACAGGATGTGACAATGTACCATCTTTCTACAAGAAGGGAAACATTTCACCATATAGGAAAGTGTAAGCCAACAATGCTCTTCGTACGAAGCTTCTAAGTCTTTAATGATTCCAAAGCCGACCCCAGTGCAGTGGCTGACGCAGGGAAGTATTTCTTTCTTGCGATGTTTAGAGCAAATAATACTGAAGATCTATATAGCTTTCGCTAGCAGTGTTACTTGCAGGCTATTGCAAAGCAGCCCATACATTCATTGTTCAAGTTGGCTTACCCCCACTTCAGCAGCAACCAGGCAGCATTCATATAGACCCTATAGAACCTATTACCAGGTTCAGCAAAGGCTGGATGAGAAAAAGAATTTACCTCCAGTGGGGGTGGAAGAAGATTAGTGAATACCTGAGACCAATTATAACAATGCGTTCTCCAGCTCCCTGGGAATTACTTTCCCTCATAGTGCGCGTTTGCAAAGCCGAATGCTTCCGTAGCTGCGAGTGCAGAAGTAGTAGTCTAAACTGCTCAAGCATGTGCAGCAATTGCTGAGGTCTAAGAAGTAATAACAGGGGCACTAATATCATAGACGAAGATCTAGAAGAGGACGGTGGTATGCTTGAAGAGGACTGAATACTGGTGAATAATTTACATCACACTCTATCGCATTCAACGTTCTACATTTTTATTAAACATTAGTATTGAACTCAGTTTACGAACGTCAAAAATATACAACAATAAAATATGATTGTAATATACAGGCAAATATGCCTATTTTCTACAGAAAAAACTTCAAAAGCTGCACTTATAAAAATGTCATAATTAAAAATGATATAGCAATAAATCATAATTGTTATGAATTTTTATAATTTAAAAAATCATCTATGTTTAAAATATATTCATTTTTATTGCGGCATTGTCTAGAGAAAGTTTGTGTTTCTCCATGCTGCAGATTTATATAGCCACGGTACATGAATGCTTCTTTTCCCTTACAAGTAGAGCCCCTTGAGTAGGTGGTGAGGTTGTCGTTCCTTCAAGGGTTTATCACAAACGTACCACCGGCCCTATAGATCGCAATTTGCTTTTACAAAACACTCCTCATACAAAAAATTAGTTTTCTAAGTGATAATGAATATTTTTTCCGAAAAATCTAAAAAAAATATGAAAATTTTCTATTTTTCACCTGCCGTAACTCTGCAACCATTCACTTAACAAAATAATGTTTAGGACCATTTTGTTCGAAATTCAGTGTAGATTATTTTGTATATTGCACTTTTCGTGCTAAACGCCATAGTTTTCTAAATATTTCTGAAAAACTGATAAAAACTCCAATTTACCAACTTCTTCCCCCCCCCTCCCCCCAAAACCCGACGCTGAAAACGGTGTAACTTTTTACCAAACAATATGTGGAATGTATAGAACAATTTGGAGATGAAGGGAAACTTTTACTTTGGATGTTGAGGTTAGGCCTTTTTTTGGTCTATTTGCACCGTACTATTAGCAGTAAGTTAAAATAAGCTTTGAAAAAATGTAAAGCTATTTTGATGAGGTATGATTTTCCCCTTTAAATTGCAATATCTCGAAATGGTATTTTTGAAACTAAATGTCCCTTTTTCTCAAAAACTAAATTGTGTTAGGCTTTGAAATTTTTAAGTAATTTTTTTCTCATATTCGAAAAATATTTTTTTTATAGAGCTGATTTCATGTTGCAAAATGGCATTTTCTGAAAAAAATACAGTGATTTACACATTAGAATAAAAAAAAAACTAAGCTTTCTTTCTGTAAAAATTTACTTCAATATAGAAAAAAGAGTCTACTTAAGGTACAGAAAAAATTTCGAAATTGTATCTTTAATAGATTTTCAGAAAAAGGTACATGAACCTGAGCAAATTAACATTGGCGGTATAGGGGGTACTGACTCCCCTTAAGACTGCTGTCGCTGTGCTCGTAATAAGGGGATGCAACAGAATCACTATTCCTTGCGTAACACTTTCTTGACATTGATCAATTCTGGTTTGAACGTGACCTACCTACAGGTTTGACCTAGAAGTCGGATAGCTTCAGAGTGAGATTTTAAACTGAATCCTTCTTTTGAGCTTGCGTGAGGTCAAACAGCCAATTATAACATTTGATTCTCTTAAATTTTTTTCGGTAAGTTTGAAAAAGCATGCATAGTGCTTGAAACAGAATGCAAAAATATAACTGTGAGGGAATGTTTGATAAAATATGGATTCAGAGAAAAAAATGCATTGAGTTACAGCCCTTTATCTGCAATCTATGCATTTAAAGAAATCTTGAAATTTAACTTTTGGGAAATGGGAGGGATTCTATTTTTATCGAATTATAAAATAGGGGCAAGTGCACGTACCTACATCATTTAGAACTGGAAATGCAAATATAAACCATCTACAAAAATCTCGAGTACAATCGTGAAACCAGCTGGCACAACTTTGGCGACTTTAAAAAGTATGCATTTAGAAATATTTGATTGTAAAGTTCGCAATTACAAGCATGTCATGTTTGAAGGTTTGAACCAAAGCAATTAATCCATTATCTCAGTCTTTCTTAAACTTATGTAGTCCGTAGGCCCTTTCCCTTAATAAATTATTTTCAAATAGAAAAAGAACCGACTTCAAAAAACAAAGATAAACTAAAAAGTAAAAAATAATTGGTCATACTTACATACGATTTCCTACCCAAACGTATAATCAAATTTATTTTACAGTTCCAGTACAAAAATCAACTAAAATAAACACCCAATTATAAAATAAACACTGATTTTAATTACGAATTATATACGATCTCTTAATTTTTAATAACCATTTGAAGAACGGGCCTCCTATAAACTACTACCAAACGTAACTGACAACCCAACAAATCCTGAGTTAAACACTAATTTAACAAAACGCTAAAGTCTTTAAAACTAAACCTACTCAGTTACGAAACAGATTCATTGCTTGTGTTTTAATTTTTAATATGCATAGCCTTCTGATTGTTCTGTTCATTAATAAGTAAAAAAAAAATAAGTACAGTGAAGCACCATTTATACGTTCCTCTTTTATACTTTTTTATCAGTTATACGTTTTTTAAATTGGTCCCTGCAGAATCTAATACACATTAACCAAAACCTATTATACGTTTTTTTTATTTGTACGCTTTTTTCATATAGTCCCTTCAAAAACGTATAAACGGTGCTTCACTGTATGTATTATGCATTGATGTTGTAACTAACTTGATTTTTCTGTGTGTTGGGGGGGGGGGGCGGCGCCAGGAAACTTTCGCCTCGGGCGTCGTCAGTTCTTCGGATGGCCCAGTCAGTGGGTCGATAAAAGGAGCACCAAGTGTACTTGGGAATTAAACCTTGGGGGCTCCGCGTTCGGCTGACCACTTAACCGGAACATCTACCTTACACCCCAGAGTTCTTGGTCAGGAAAACTGAGATGGGCACGGTAGGCCTAAGCCCTCATAGGCTGTTGCGCCTGTGGGTTTTGGTTTTGAGGATGGTCCTATACTCAGTTCAGCGAGAGCTGATAGAGGAAGTAAACAAAGAGGGTTACTACTTTCATGACTTACTCGCCCGATTGGCAATGCTGTTCGCATTGAAAGCGCGGACATTTCGCTTATCTGATTGGCGCTGTTTTCAATCATCCCAGCGCCAAGCAGACAGCGGTAACGCCAATTGTCACGTTGCTTTGTTTACGTCCACTATCAGCTCTCGCTAAATGGACTATAGTGTGTTCAGTGCCTCATCTTCAATTCTTCCGAGCCTGGAAAAATCTGGAAATTGCGCTCTAACCCTTTCTTCCTTCAAGTTTTTCTGTCTGGTTTCAACGAAAAAAAACACAGATATATGGCGAATTTCCACCCCCAGTATTCGCCGCCGGTTTGTTCTTCCTAGATCCGGCACTGAGCGTGTTTCGTTACTCGGCTTCCAGAATTCTAATTCTGCCTTTGACAGCCTTCGTTCATCTTCCACAGAGCCTGCACCAATAGCCCGTGACAGCCCTTTATGTCCGCAGATGTAGACCTTGACATTGAGTGTCTGGAAGTTTGCCAAAAATGCTTTTCCTTATTCGTTGTTTTTAACCTTCTCTTTTTCTTACAAACTGTCTTTTATCTCATTACTGTCACTTCTGGTCAAAGACAGATTCTGCAAAGAAACAATAGATGTTAGAGTATTACTTCATAATGTATTCTGAACTAAGATATTTATTATTGTTTTGCAGATTCTTGTTCTTTTGTTTTCTCTTTCGAAGACTTGAGATACTGCCGAATTAAAAGATGAGCATGAAAAATAGGTAACTTATGGATACAGTTTCTAGTTAACTGCGTGAAAAATTGAATAAATTGTGTGCTTCAAATATTTTATTAGTCCTGGTACAAGCTCTACCGATGATATTTATTTTCTTACTAGCAAAAATACCCGGCGTTGCCTGGGTCAGTAATAATTATTAGAAAAAATCGTTACTTGCTTTTGTTTTCTGTTTTAAGTGAAAGAATTTAAAACACATCTTTTTGACGTGATTAAAAATCGAGTTTCTTCCTTACCCATAAAAACTAAAATAGCAATAAGTATAAAGAACAAAGTAGTATTGATTTAGAAACGAAAGCACTATATTTAAGCATATACAAATTTAAAAAACATGAAATTAATCTTCTCATGTTTAAAAATATTAACTTGTTGATACTTTTTTTTAACATGGAATCTAAAACCTTCTCTGTATGGCTAATGAAGTACGAAATGATTAAAAAAAAGTAGCTGCGCTCGTAATCCCCTTATACTTGCTTTAGTTATTTCGGGAAATTTCAATCATTGTGTCTCTTGTTGCGATTTTACCAAATTTGCGAAAGTCGTTTCGGGGTACCTTCGATGATGCTCCCCCATTCTTTCCTTACTTTGTAAAACGATATGCTATTAATTTTCGTTACAGAGATATCGTCGCCAGATGCTGAGATATTTTTGGTCACCATAAAATGGCGCTAAACGTTTCATCCGAAACGTTACCAAAATAAGTAATAAAATTTGGTGATTGTTTGAAATTGTGCAAAAAGGAAAATTAATGGAAGTTTTTGTACTGTTTATGGATTTGGCTAATTTAGTTGCTGGATTATTTAACACAGTAAAAAAAGTCTTTTGAAAATTCTTTGATTGGCGATATTTTTGTCGTATAATTATATTTGTAAGTTTCTGTTTGCTCGATGGCAACTCTGTCGTTTTCCTTTTTCTTCCGTTTGAATAACGGCTCTTATCTTGTTCTTGTGAATTAGTGTAGTTTTGTGTATTAAAGCCTTAATTAGGTTGTAATTTTTCTCTATAACAATTTAATACACAAAAACTCTTGAATCCCATACCTAGCGCAATGGAAAACTTTTAAAACCTGAAAGTCTGAATTTGGAGCCTTCTAGCTCAACGGAATCGGAACTCTTGAATCCCATCCCTAACGCAATGGAAAAATATTTAAAACCTGAAAGGCTAGATTTGGATCCTTCCAGTTCAACTGCGGACAAACAATGGACACACTGGAAAAGCACTTTTGACAATTTTTTAGAGCATATAAAAGATGTTTCCGATACAGGTAAAATGCAACTTCTTACAAATTATGTCTCTCCAAATGTTTTTCTGTACATAGCAGATAGTAAAGACTTTGAAGAAGCGGTTAATAGTTTAAATGCCTTATACGTTAAGCCTAAAAATGTTACCTACGCAAGACATCGCTTAGCGACAAGGCGCCAATTGGCTGGAGAATCTATTGATCAATATCTATCTGCTTTGAAACAACTGAGCAAAGACTGCAATTTTGAAGCCGTCACTGCCGACCAAAATAAAAACGATTACATCAGAGATTCATTTATTGCTGGATTAAATAATAGTCAAATTCGTCAACGGCTGCTGGAAAACATTTCTATATCTCTCGAAGGTGCTTACAACCAAGCTCGTTCCTTAGAGTTGGCGAAAGTACAAGCGGATAATTATTCAGATGCGGATTATTCCACCACGTTTAACCAAAATGCTGCTTGCCAGTCCTCGTCTGTAGATGGTTCTGCAACCAACAGACACGATAAAATGAATGAAGCCTTTGACACTTTGACAACAACTGCTGCGTCAATTTCAAAAAAGGGTCAGTGTTATTTTTGCGGCGGTAATCGCCATTCCAGAAACTTATGTCCAGCTAAAAATGCCTTGTGCAAATTATGCTCAAAAAGAGGACATTTTCAACGTGTTTGTCTCTCTCGGGTTGTATCAGCTAAAGAACACCCAGTTGCATCTACTGATTGTATCGCGACCGTCTCTGCCGCATCCCTTTACTGTCTTCGTAAATCTATAATTCAAATCGAAGTAAATAGTATCAAAGCGAATGCTTTAATTGATACCGGAAGCTCTCTAAGTTTCATCGATCATACCTTCGGGAAAAAATGTGGCATTCAGATCTTACCATACCATGGAAAAATTACAATGGCTAATTCATCCTTATTTTCTGATGTCGTTGGTCAGGCTCAAGTGAATATTAAAATGCAAGGCTATGTTTACAATATTTCTATATTAATTATGAAAAATCTTTGTTCGGATGTTTTAATTGGACATGACGTACTTCGAAACCATTCTGCCGTTGAAACTACATTTAGTGGCTCTCAACCAGCACTTAAAATCTGCAATTTAGCGGTTGCAAAGGTTATACCCGTTTCGATTTTTGCCAATCTCTCCCAGAATTGTACGCCTATAGCAACTAAATCTAGACGACATTCGAGTGCGGATAACCGTTATATGGAAGCAGAAATTAAAAGACTTCTGTGTGAAGGAATTATAGAGAATAGTAATTCTTCATGGCGTGCGCAGGCTTTTGTTGTGAGAGGAATGAACGAAAAAACTAGAATGGTAATAGATTATTCTCAAACTATAAATACCTAAGTTCACTTTGTTAGATGCTTATCTGCTTCCAAGAATCGACGAAATAATTTCCAAAGTGTCAAAATTTGAAGTATTTAGTGTAATAGATCTAAAAAGCGCATATCATCAAATACCAATTTTGGAGACAGAGAAACCGTATACAGCTTTTGAAGCCTCTGGGAAACTTTATCAGTTTACTCGTGTACCATTCGGGGTCACTAATGGTGTCGCCAGCTTTCAAAGGGTTATTGATCAGATAATTCAGGAAGAAAAGCTCAACGGCGTTTTTCCATATTTAGATGATGTCACAGTTTGCGGGAGAAATCAAGAAGATCACGACAAAAACCTGGAACATTTCTTATCGGCAATTAAGAAATATAATTTAACGTTGAACAATGACAAATGCTCCTTTTCTGTTCGAACTGTCAAATTACTGGGCTATATAATTTCTGACAAAACCATTAGACCTGATCCAAGCCGTTTACAGCCACTCCTAGATTTACCCATTCCCAAAGATACCTCTTCTCTGCAAAGAGCCCTAAGAATGTTCTCATATTATAGCAAGTGGCTACCCAGATTTTCGGAGCGGATATGACCTTTAATTCAGAAAAAACCCTTTCCTCTATCTGAAAAAGCAATTTCAACCTTTCAAGCATTAAAAACAGAATTGATTAATGCGTCTATGGCTGCTATTGAGGATGACGTTACTTTCACTGTTGAAACAGACGCATCTGATTTCGCGATATCAGCAACGCTAAGTCAAGCTGGCAGACCAGTAGCCTTTTTCTCGCGGACATTAAATAAGTCAGAACAACGGCATTCTTCGATTGAGAAAGAAGCATATGCCGTAGTGGAATCTCTATCACTATCTTATAGGAAAACACTTTATGATAATAACTGATCAGCGCTCAGTTTCGTTCATGTTTAATCAACAACACTCTGGCAAAATCAAAAATGAAAAGATCATGCGATGGCGTTTAGAACTCGCTTGTTACAAGTTTGACATAATTTATCGTCCAGGAAGTCAAAATGCAGCTGCTGATACATTTTCTCGAATTTGTGCGTCTTTGAACCCTATAAGTGACCTTAAAACTCTGCATAACGCTCTTTGCCACCCTGGCATAACTCGAATGACTCATTGGATACGAGCGAAAAATTTACCCTTTTCAGTTGAAGACATACGAAAGATCACTAATTCTTGTCATATTTGTGCAGAATTAAAACCCAGATTTCACAGAAATGAAGGAAATCTAATTAAAGCAACGGCTCCGTTTGAAAGACTGAATTTGGATTTTAAAGGGCCTTTGCCTAAGCGAAATAGAAATCAATATCTCTTGACTATTGTGGATGAGTATTCTCGATTTCCGTTTGCATTTCCTTGCTCTGACGTTTCTACAACGACTGTAATAAAGCATTTGAAATACTTATTCAGTATTTTTGGAATTCCTGCTTATACGTACATACTGACAGAGGTGCTGCATTTATGTCACAAGAGCTCAGAGTTTTCTTAAATTCCAAAGGGGTAGCTACTAGTAGAACTACTCCCTATAACCCTCAAGGAAACGGGCAAATAGAGAGATATAATGGCATTATTTGGAAGACCATAACCTTAGCACTTCGATCAAATAATATGAAAATCGATCAATGGGAAGATGTTTTGGATATGGCTCTACACTCCATTCGTTCTCTTCTTTGCACCTCAACTAATGTAACTCCTCATGAGCGAATGTTCAACCACCCCAGAAGAACTGAAAATGGTCGGTCAATGCCTACTTGGTTAATGGAGGAAGGTCCAATCCTAATGAAAAATAATCTCCGAACAAGTAAATTTGATCCACTAGTGCAGGAGGTTCAACTAATAGAGTCTAATCCTGATTACGCCCATATACGCTTTCCCGATGGACGCGAATCTACCGTGTCAACCAGACGTCTGGCTTCTAGAGGGGAATTGCCAACAAACGTTGCTGGGAACAGAATTGAAGAAGACAATGCATTATTACAGTTACCTGACTTACCCTCTTCGAATCTAGATGCTCCTCATTCTGAACCAGTTGGAGATCCAGCTCCTCATTCTGAACCAGTCGAAGGTCCAACTCAAACTCCCCGCCTAGTTCGCCTCAAACGGAAACCCCAGTATTTGTCTGACTATGTCACTGACTTTTAAGGAGGAGTGACTGTCGTATAATTATATTTGTAAGTTTCTGTTTGCTCGATGGTAACTCTGTCGTTTTCCTTTTTCTTCCGTTTGAATAACGGCTCTTATCTTGTTCTTGTGAATTAGTGTAGTTTTGTGTATTAAAGCCTTAATTAGGTTGTAAATTTTCTCTATAACAATTTTGTTTACATGGTGAAAGCTGAGAAACATTATGACGTAGTCTTCGGCTACAAAAACAGCAACGTTGAAAAAACTGCCAAATGCATCAGCTACGGAAATCTTTCTGCATAAATTTTGGCGATCTGCTGGTTGTTTGGATAATGAGTAAGTGTTCAATCAGCATAAATAATATTAAAAACCATTAATTACACTAAAGTTCTGTTTAAATGGAAAATCATCAGCCAAATCATGTATTATTTGCCAATCTTGTGCAAAAATCTTACTTCAAGATTTGACTTGAGAAAATCCTTGAACAATCACGAAAAGCAAAGAAAGTCAACAATACAACAATTGTCGCTATCGACAGGGAGTTGAGATGATACACTAAATACTGTATTGAGTTGAGGAAAGCCTTCGAACATGGATCTAAAAAGCTCATAACTCGTTTTTTATTCTACTTAGAAATTTCGAACAGGTGCCATCTTCAGCAGAAAAATCAGAGCTTTCGATGAACACATAATGTAAATATGTGCAAGTATTTTTTCATCCCAATATTAGAGAATTTATACAAAAATTGTATTATTGCTCCCCTAAGGGGGTTTTGCCTCCCATAACGGGACGAAAACTACCCTATGTGTTATTCTGATACATAAGCTGTATTATTGTAAAGTTTCATCAAAATCCGTTCAGTAGATTTTGCGTGAAAGAGTAACAAACATCCATACATCCATACAGACAAACTTTCGCATATATAATATTAGTAAGATAGAAAAGGCGAATAAAATGAAATGCTTCTTCAATTAAATTTCTGGAATGATTGCCTCTCAAGTAGAAAACATTTTGTCTTGTTCGTTCGTTAATTCCATTGAACACTATGGAGGGAAAATCAGACTAAACACAGTGAAATAACCATAATATAGGGATGCCCACAAGGGAGGGTAATGGCGTAGACCGGGCCACTGAAATATTTTGAGGGTATTTTTATATGATTTCTAAGCTCATTGGGGGGGGGGCTCTCGTTCTTGGGTGGGATACTCAGTAGCATTTGAAAGGGGTGCGTCATCGCCCTTAGTGGAGGGGGGAAGGGCACTCTTGCATGATAATTGCAGTTTGTAAAAGTGCTTTACAGATTGTTGTTTTTAACTGACTTCAAAAAAGGAGGTCATGACTTGGTCTGCGGCTTTTTATGTATGTTTTCGTATTACTCCAAGAATACTGGACCGATTTGAAACATTGTTTTTATATTTGGAAGGGTATACTTTGTAGATGGTCCCATGTTAATTTTGTCTGGATCTGATGAGGGATCCCGGACAAATCTAAGAAATTTTAAATTTCATACGTTGTTGCTACGTAAACAAGAAATACATGATATACACCGCCAGTTTAGTCAATTCCAGCCGAGGACTGCATTTTCGTGTATTAGTACTCATCAGCTCGGCATAGGAAGTGTTGTGGGAGTCCCTCGCAATCGCGAGATAGTAAATCCAACACTGTTTTCTAGTCGTATTATTTTTTGGTACAACATAATAGGATCAACCCCGTGAAAACTAATTTTTTCCCGGTTTCTGAAAATTTAAATAAAAAATTATTGACTTGAACTTTTAAACTAAAACGATTCAAATCCTGGAATTCTAAATTTTATTTTACGTTCAATACTCTAATTTCGTTCCCAATCACGTTAGTTGTAAGTGACAAAAGCGAAATGTACTTCCTATTTGATGGTTACACTTTGCACTCAAAGACAGAGCTCTCCATACCCTACAAGAGAAACAGCGCACCCCGTCAAACACTACAGAGCACTTCCTAAAAACGTCAGTCCCTATCAAAAAAAAAAAAATTCTGAGAAAAAGATACTCTAAAGCCCCCAAAGATTTTTATGGTGCAATATGCGCCTGACCCAGACCCCTTGTGGTTCTCCTTGAATTTGGACTCCATCGTTAAACTGCCGACCATTTTTATTGCTAATGGGATCGTTTCCAAAATTTTAACAGTGTTTTTTTTCTGAAAGAGCATGCTTAAAAACATAGGATTTGACCATTTTTTAAAAAATTCGTTTAATGTTTTTAAAAAATTACTTAAATCGGTACGCTTTCATTGTTTACGCTTCAGTCGTGTGACATCACAAATGATGAAATGCCATTCAGTGTTGCCATTCACAGAACAAAATATTTAATTCGCATCTTTACTCACGTGTATTGGCAACGATATGGTTGATAGCAAGCGTAGAGCGCAATTTTAATTCGCTTCTTGATTTTCATAATGAGGAACCGTGGTAGAAAGATGCGCCAAATTGCATCATTTATGACGTCATAAAAACCTCGCCTTGTTTTCAAAATGGGACATTTAAAAAAAATAATTAAAAAATAACTGTTGAGAAAATGAAAGTATTTTCTGGGTCCATGTTATTTTTTTTACTAATTCTATCAATTTCAGTGACCAGGGGCCAATCCAGGAATATTTTCTTGCTACCTATTTTTGTGAAAGTATTGCATCATTCTATTTTTGTGAATGTTCTTTTTTATCAGCATCGTTTTTGTGAACTTTTAGAGGCATCCTAATTTTTGTAAAAGAGAAGTAGAACAAGTGAAATTTTAGTTCGAAAAGTGTAAATATCATTTAGTATTATTTTTAACAGGTTTCGTTTTTTAACGGGGAGGGGGGAGCTAAAAACCTAAGAAGTACCAAAAATACCATCGTTATTTCAGCTTAATGGGCTATGTAATGTATACAATATTGGAAATTACGAGAAAAACGGTGCCCCAAAATATGTTAAAAGACAGTGATGATATTGCATAAATACACTTTTTCGAGAAACAGCTAAAAATGAGTTAAAATATCACAAAAAGGTTGCTATTCAAGCGATTGCTCATATAAACTTGCTTATAATTTTATTTTATGAGTAAATTTTGTTTTAAACAGAGAAACAAGTTTTATATTTTAAAATGCAAATTTTTGTGAAATTTTCGATGTTTTTGTGAAGCTACTGATTTTATTTCTTGATTTTTGTGAAAGTACCTATTTCAAAACAAGATTTTTGTGAAGGTACCGAAAAACGGTAGCAAAATCGGCCTGTATTGGGCCCTGGTGACTAAAAGTAGTACTTTTGACTGAAGGAAACAGCCTTATTACATACCTTATATGAAAAATCTCAATACAGATAAATGAATTCTATAAAAGTTGATTCCTTGGCAGCATCTTTCTGGCAGCATCCCACTCCCGTCCTCAAATAGTAAGTGCACTCAAATAGATTAAGTTGTCCAACTTGGCGACCATTTTTATTATGAAGCTCCCTGTGAAAAATCTCAGCAGAAACAAATAAGTTCTGTAAAAGTTGTTTCTCCGCGAACGCTGTTCTAATGCCGTGAAAACAATCTGTCACCGCTACAAAATTGTCAATCTTGAATTGCTTAGAAAAAGTATTATAGTATAATACATTGTTTCGCAACCTTTT
This sequence comes from Uloborus diversus, assembly GCF_026930045.1. Taxonomy (NCBI): domain Eukaryota; kingdom Metazoa; phylum Arthropoda; class Arachnida; order Araneae; family Uloboridae; genus Uloborus; species Uloborus diversus. The sequence continues at coordinate 10,961,141 of NC_072735.1, forward strand.
TTGACCTGCGGACCGGCAAGAGTTAAAAAAAAATGTGTTTGTGTGTGAACCCGGTGATGTTTTTTTTCCCTCCTTTTTCTTTTCTTTCTTCCTTTTTTTTTCGTTAAAAAATATCTTTGCATTTGCGAATCGTTTAAAACGTGTGAATTTTGTTTAAGAACCGGTGAGGTTATTTCTGTTTTTTCTTCTTTTTTTTTCAAAACAGAAAAAAGAACTTTCGACTCGAGGACCATTAAATGCTCGTGAAAAACTTTTGCGAACGACTGAGGTTTTTTCTCTCTTTTACAAACATAATATAATAATAAAAAAAATGAATAAATAGAACTTGACTTGGTGTTAAAGAAGTGTCATAAAAAATACTTAAATCTTGTGAATACAAGAAGCAATTACTGTATTATTTTTTCAGAAGTAATAAACATTGCTGAAAAATCATAGCAAAGTACGAAACGCAACCACAAAATTCACGTAAAAGATGTCGTATAAGATATTATTTTTTTTTCTTTAATTAATTATTTATTTATTTATTTATTTATTTTTATTTTATTTTTATTTAGTTATTTATTTTATTTCATTTATTTATTTATTTATTTATTTATTGATGTCGTTTCCTTTTTTTTTTCGAGCAATGAAATTTTTTTAACATACACGAGCAAAAATCTTTGGTTGGCAAAAAAGTGTAGTGTAGTGCGATACAACAAAATAACAGTTTGCAGCGATTTCAGGCAACTTCTTTTGACACGAGTTTCAGAAAGAAACTAGGTTGAAGCTCTACTAATTTTTTGAATTTCATTGGTGGAATACCAATTTGTAAGCGAGCTTCAAGCAATTCTTTGGTGGAATTTGACGAGGATGTAAACAATTGATCTTGAAGGCTATCATCCACGTAAGTTTCTAATTATTGTTTTGATTTTATGATAATTAGTTTCATCTACTCTAATTAAACTTTTATTTAATAAAAGAGACAGCAGCTCTCTCCTTTCCTTTTTTTTAATTATTATTTTCTGTTTTATATTTAGAAACATAGTTAAACAATGAACTGCTTCCTCTCATTCAAAAAAGATTCTCTAATTGTATTTTTACTCAAAACGCAAAATGTATTTACAGATGGGGGACAAAATAATATGAACACCTATGAAAAAGTATGCCGTATTTCACAACTGTAGTACAGCTACGCCACCTGCAACAGAAGTCTGCCACCTGGTGAACGTGAAGAGGAACCTATCAGTGTCTCAACAGCAGTCACAAATGTTGCGTGCTTGGTTCTAAATTTCTGTAATAAGTTGAGATGTCAGACCTTACAGAGTTCCAAAGAGGAATGATTGTTGGAGCGCGTTTAAGTGGAGCATCGGTTACGGAAATAGCAAAGTTTTTGGGGTGTGCAAGAGGTACGGTGTCAGAGGTCAAGACACCATACACGAAAGAAGGTAAGACGACGTCTTCAAAGCACCACAGTGGCCGAAAGTCAAAGCTTGCTGATAGGGAGAGAAGAGCTTTGAAGCGCATAGTAGCCCGAAAGCGCAAGCAATCCTTATCCGAAATAACATCTGAAATGAATAGCCATCTCCAGGACCCCGTTTCAACAAAAACTGTCAAAAGGGAACTTCATGCTGCGAACATTTATGCAGAGTGGCCTTGGAAAACCCTTGGTGACAGCAACTAATGCTTTCAAGCGACGCCAATGGTGCAGAGACCACAAAGTTTGGTCCCCACAGATGTGGCAACAGGTAATATGGTCAGATGAATCATCATTTACCCTATTTCAGACTACCGGGCGCGTTTATGTCTGGCGAACGTCCTCAAAAGCCTTTAATCCTGAATGCCTCTTGCCGACTGTGAAGCATGGGGGTGGCTCAATTATGGTATGGGGTGCGATATCTTGGCGTGGTCTTGGGCCACTTGTTATTCTGCATGAGCGTGTCAAATCTAATCACTATCTGAGCATTCTAGAGGATCATGTCCATCCGTTTGTCCAGACTGTTCCCTAGAGAGCGATCGCTCTTTCAAGACGACAACGCCCCCGTACACACTGCCAGATGTGTCCAAGAATGGTTCGAAGAGCATGACAGTAAAGATGAACATCTCGCCTGGCCCCCTCAGTTTCCGGACTTAAATATTATTGAACATTTACGGGGATATTTAGAGTCCAAACTTCGTTCCCGATTTCCACCTCCATCCGGACTTTCGGAATTAGAGACCATTCTGCAGGAGGAATGGCTTAATATTCCTTTAAATGTTGTTCATGACCTTTATGCATCTATCCCCCGTCGCATTCAATCTGTTCTTTAATCAAAGGGTGGTCCAACCCCCTATTAATAAAGATTTTTCCTTATCTCACAGGTGTTCATATTATTTTGTCCCCCATCTGTATATAGAGCTCCTAAAAGATAAAAGAAATGAGATCATAATGAATACACATGATTAAACACCATCTATCCCTCTTGCTTTTTCAACTTCGTAATCAGCTCCGTGACACCCATCCTCTTGTGGTCTGTCTCCATGGAATTAGGTTCTGTCCTATAATGGGCAAGCATTCTTACTGCAAACTACAAATCTTCTATGAAACTAAAGTTGAAATAAATGAATTCTGTAAAAGTTGTCACTCCTGACACTAAAAGTACATTCAGTTAGATTCTGTCGTCAACTTGGCGACCATTTTTATTGCAAAGCACCCAGGGTGGATCCAAAAATTTTTGCTGAGGGTTTCATGTTTCATTGGCAAACGTTATACCTATTATGTAAAAAAGTGTCAGTTAAGCAGGGACCGGTGCAAACCTGCTATGCTACGGAGCACCTCCCCCCCCCTCCCCCAAATGAGATCAAAGTCCTTTCAAATTAAATCCCATCTCCCCAAAAATTTTCAATGGCAACCTAAACTTTGATCATATTCCCTCAAATTTTCATTAAAAGTCATATTTGTTTAGGCCAACAGGCTGGTCACATTACCGTAAGCTCGGAACATATGAGATTACAGCTATACAATGGTTGAAAAAAGCACAAACAACACAGAACACACACACACGGCATGTGGTTTGAGATAAAAGAGTGGCTTGAAAAAACGTAAAGCTCTCTAGAGATATATGTTATTTTGAAAATGAAAAAAAAAAAAAATCAAACAAGCAATAGACCAACTAACGAACACAGTCATACCTTTGAGTTATTTTGAAACGCTGAGAAGAAATATCTTACAGAGCCAAGCAAAAAAGAAAAACTAAAACTGATTCCAAGTACAATTTTTTCGAATTTAAAAGAATGAAGTTTAATAATGAGTGTAACAAAATTTTTGTCACAGGGGTTCAGTTGACCATTTGATTCTCCCCTGAGTTTGTCCTTGAAAGCACCTTCCATCAAAATTCTCTTCAACTAAGTTCTGTAAAAGTTGTTTCTTAGCTAGCGCTGTTCTAACACAGTAAAAACAACATATCACCACCACAAAATTGTCTATTTTGAATCTCTTAGAAAAAGTATTGTATAGTCAGAGGTTGGGATATGACGAACGACGGAACATGTGACGAAACTACTGCCAGGGCCGGACTGGCCCGCCGGTCGATCGCCCCGCGGGCCGATACGCCCTCCCGCCTATGCGCCCTCAAGCTTGAACACCTCTTTTTATTATTTATTTATTCTTTTTTGATTTGTTTATTTTTTATTTTTTGATGCAATTTCCTTATTTCATTTATTTATTTTTGCGCTCACAAACCCGTGCGACTTTTCTTCGCTTTTTTTTTCTTCTTTTCTTTAAAATTGTAAACCTGTTTACACCAACGCATTTTTTTTTCTATGTTTTCTTTCTTTCTTTCTCTCTCTCTCTCTCTCTCTCTTTTTTTTTTTTTTTTTTTTGTTTTTTTTTGTACCCTTTTAAGGATAACGTTGGGGACCCAGTCCGCTCCTGACTACTGTAGTAGCTATTTTTTCGTAGTGTAATGAGAAAAGTAGTGTGGTGTGAGTAGTGTGATACAAAAAAACTAGTACTATAGTACAGTAGAAATAGCGTTAGTGGTCAAACAAATTGCAACAGAAATGATTCTTGTGGGAAATGGTAAGTAACATGCTCCTAATGAACATACTAAAAATATACACCATTACTGTTGGGACAAATATGTTTTTTGGCCGCTATTTTGAAAAATCAAAAAAAATTTTTAATTAAAAAAATATTATTTGTGGGAGCAAATGATAGAAAATTTCCAGCTAAAACGGAATAAAATATGGGATATTAAAAGAGAAGTGAACATACTACAACTATTCACCCGTACTATCGCAAAAAATGGTGTTTTTTAGCCGCCATCTTGATAAATCATGAAAAAAATTTAAAAATTTAAAAAAATCATGTGTGGTATCAAATGAAAGGAAATATCGAGCTGAAAAGGAATATAGATTGAGATATTTAAAGTGAAATGAACATAGTAAAAATACACTAGTGCTACAGCGAAAAAGTTTTTTTTTTCTTTTTGCTGCCATCTTGAAAACTCATGAAACATTTCCAAAATTGAACAAGAAGTTCCGTCTAGAACTACACGAGCCTACTTTCCCGTATACCCATACTACTTTCTAGTACCAGATCAATATTCTCAAAAATAGCTAAAATCGCAAATTGTTTCATATTTTTAAAATATTTTAAGCTAATTTCTAGGAATAAAATATTCCTCACTCAACTAAAAAAATTAGATGCGTAAAAAAAGAACAAATAAAATTGCAGCACCTTTTAAACAAAGCAGCTAATACACTTTTTTCCATTAAAAAAAATCTTTAAAACCTTTCAAAACAAAAAAATAATTATTAAAATTAATAAGCTTATTAAAATAAATACATCATATGAAAAAAAATCGTTTCTTTTTCCCCTGTTGCTGATATTTTTAAGATGCATTAAGCCTTCTTTCATGCTTTTTCCTTCCTTTTCTGACTTTTACTGGGAAAGCAGGCTAAAAAAAAATCATGGGTAGTGTCAAATAAAAGTGTAAATTTTACACTGAAAAAGGATTTTAATCAGATTCTTAAAGCGAAGTGTTTTTTAAGAGGAAATAGGTAGAAAAGGGTAAAACAATTACAACATGCTTACATGAACTTGTGTTCACACCGCAAGTGCTAATGCAATTCTTCGTTGTCCATAATCCATTTGCTATTGTTTCAAGTGGTTTATGGAATATTTTTAACGGAATGGTGGATAGCAAAAACAAATTTACCTACTGCAGAAAATTTTCTTATGTCATTGGAAGAAATACCCAAGGTAAACTTACCGGCAAGGGCTTTATTAACGATGAAACTACTGAAATTAGACCAAGTAGTAACGATAAGTAACGCGAGTACTGAAAAAAAGGACTCATTGTTGGTGAGACTCACTACGTAAATTCACGTCTTTCAACACAGAGGATGGTTGCATGTATCTCCTTAGACAATAACACTCAAGATGCTAGTGATCTTAAATCATGAGTTATCTACTATGCAAACTGCACTATTTGACCTGAGTACTCAGCAAATGAGAAAAACAGATAAATCTTCATTGCCATAGTCATTAAATACCTTGAATGGTAATACAATATCACCAGAGTACTTCCTACTTTCTTGATGGTAGCGCATTGGTTCATCAGATACCATGATCAACGTTTAAAATATTTGGAGCTATGAAGCACATAAAAGCAAAATATGTGGAAAAGATACCGTAATTCTAAAGAAGTTCTTCTGCCCTTATATAGAAGTTTGGTAAGACCTCATTTGGAGTATGCTGTTCAGTTTTGGTCTCCTTATCTTAAGAAAGACATTAATGTATTGGAAAGGGTTCAAAGGCGAGCTACAAGGCTAATAAATGGACTTTCTCACTAAGACTATGATTCCAGGCTTAGAAGGCTAAAAATGTACAGTCTTGAGCAAAGAAGAGACCGAGGGGACATGATTCAGTTGTTTAAATTTATTAAAATGAAAGATGTTACGGGGCTGAAGTTTTGCACTGAAAACAGGACAGGGGGTCATTGTTTTTAAGCTATTTAAATCTCAGGCTAACATGGATATTAGGAAAAATTATTATTTCAGCAGGGTAGTGGAACCTTGGAACAGCTTACCGGAAGAGGTGGTAATGAGCGCGGGAGTAGACAGTTTTAAGAGGACCATTGATCTTCACTGGGGATTGTAAATTGACTAGGACCAGTCTAGCTGGACCCAGAGCCTGTTGCTGGTCGTCACTTTTGCATTTGTATTTGTATATAATATTCAATGAGCATAAGAAACCAAATATATATGTGGGGCACTCAATGGTGATCTCGCCACATATATACTAACGAAAGTAATTGGCCGACATTTATTAGCTGAAGAGAACAAAAACTAACTTCATTTACAAAACATGGACGCCAGCATTAGCGATTCAGTTCATTTTAGTATGTTCATCAGGAGTGTGTTACCTACTATTCCCACAAGAATCATTTCTGTTGCAATTTGTTTGACCCCTAAAGCTATTTCTACTGAACTATAGTACTAGTTTTTTTGTATCACACTACTCACACTTCAAAGGGTGCAAAAAGAATCATTTCTATTGCAATTTGTTTGACCCCAAGATGTTTTTTGGCATATTTCTACCGCACTACTATACTTTGCAGCCATTCCTAGCAACTACTGTTTACGTCAGTTTCGCAAATAAAAAATTTTAAAAAAAAGAATGTTCAAACGCTACTTACTTCTTGAATTCGATTGGTGGAAAATCTTAAGCGAGTCCGTGAACGCACTCAGTAGGAGAATGATAATTTGTGTAATAACTTTTTAAACAATTCATTCGTGTAATTTGATTAAGACGCAAAGATTTTGAATAATGCTACCCACTTAATATTCTCACTACTCTTTTGCATTTCTGTAAGTTCACTGATTTTACCCGTCCCAAAAATGCAGCGCATTTTCCCCCCACAAATAAAGAGAAAGAAAAACAGCATTTAAAAATTTTCAAACAAGATAGGTTTTAACAAAACTGCTTGTTGCTTACTGAACGAAAAGCAATAAGAAATTACTTTCCAGTGCTAGGGTTTTCTCGTAGGGTAATGCGAAAAGTAGTGTGGTGTGAGTAGTGTGATAAAAAAAACTATACAAAAAAACTAGTACTATAGTCCAATAGAAATAGCGTTAGGGGTCAAACAAATTGCAACAGAAATGATTCTTGTGGGAAATGGTAGGTAACATGCTCCTAATGAACATACTGAATATATACACCCGTACTGTTGGTATAAATATATGTTTTTTGGCCGCCATTTTAAAAAAAAATTTAATTACAAAAATATCATTTGTGGGAGCAAATGATAGAAAATTTCCAGCTAAAACAGAATAAAATATGGGATATTAAAAGAGAAGTGAACATACTAAAACTATTCACCCGTACTATCGCAAAAAATGGTGTTTTTCAGCCGCCATCTTGATAAGTCATAAAAGAAACTTAAAAATTAAACAAGAAGTTCTGTCTAGAACTAGACGAGTCTACTTTCCCGTATACATATACTACGTTCTAGTACCTGATCAATATTCTCAAAAATAGATAAAAACGCAAATTTTTTCAAACATATTTTTAAAATACTTTAAGCTGATTTCTAGGAATAAAAAATTCCTCACTCGTCTAAAAAAAAAAAAAAATAAAAATAAAAAAACGAACAAAACAAACAAATAAAATAGCAGCAACTTTTAAACAAAGCAGCTAATACACTTTTTTTCCATTAAAAAAAACTTTAACAGCTTTCAAAACGAAAAAATAATAATTAAAATTAATAAGCTCATTAAAATAAATACATCATATCAAAAAAAAAAATCGTTTCTTTTTCCCCTGTTGCAAAAACCATTTTTTTAAATGAATTAATGCACTTACCAAAAAAAAACAAAAAAAAAAAAAAACAATAAAATGTCAACTTAAAGAAATAATTTTCTTTGTCAAAAAAAAAAAAAAAAAAAATCGTCTGCGCATGTCTTTATGTAGAAACATAAATGACTTCGAGTTTATTCGTCGAAAACTGAGTACCTAAATTAAAACTTTAGCGTAAAAATGAAAACAAGTCAAATCAACAATAATTATTTCACAGTCAAAACCACAGCTGCGGGGTCGGAGTCGGAGTCAATCTCATTTTAGGGTAAAGGAGTCGGAGTCGAATATCTAAGAATCGGAGTTAATCATTTGTCCTCCGTGTATAAATTTTTGCCAAAGCTACGAAGTCAGAGTCGAAGTCGGGGAGTCGGAGTCCGATTAATTGTCGGGCATAGAAGTCGGAGTCGGAGTCAAGTGCCCCTAAATTCTCGGAGTCGAAGTCTGTAGTTTGGCGTCAAGAGGTATTTCCAACAAAATTTGTTTGAAGTAAATCCGCCTTCAAGTACGGAAACTGCATTGACTTTCAGTTTCCCCGTAGTCGCTATTGTTAAGGGATTTGAACTGTTCAAAATTGAACGGAAAATTGTTCAAATCATAAAGATATTTTATATACAAGTTTTTCATCAAAAACTTTTTCCTACAAAGTTTGTTTGAAGCAAATTCGCCTCACAGTTCGGAATTGCCTTGAATTTCCCCGTAGGCGCTAATGTTAAGTATTTTTGAACTGTTTAAAATTGAACAAAAAGTAGTTCAAATCAAAAAGTGAAATATGGGAATGAGGTGTCCTCGCCGAGATCTTTCGAACAAAAAAAAGTTTGTTCGAATCGGACTATTCATTCAAACGTTATTAGAGGAGGACAGACAGACAGACAGACCGACGGACCGACAGACCGACAGACATTTTCCCCCATCTCAATACCCTACTTTCCAATTTTTAATTTTTCAATATTTACTTAATTATTTTATTGTTTTTTACTTTTTTTTTTTTTTTTTTTGCGATATTTTTAAGATGCATTAAGCCTTCTTTCATGCTTTTTTCTTCTTTTTCTGACTTTTACTGGGAAAGTAGGCTAAAAAAGATCATGTGTGATATCAAATGAAAGGAAATATCTAGCTGAAACGGAATATAGAATGAGATATTTAAAATGAAGTGAACATAGTAAAAATATACAGCCGTGCTACAACAAAAAAGTGTTTTTTTTTTTTTTTTTTTTTTTTTTGCCGCCATCTTGAAAAATCATGAAACTTTTCCAAAATTTAAAAAAAAATTTAAAAAAATCATGGGTGGTGTCAAATAAAAGTAAATTTTACACTGAAAAAGTATATTAATCAGATTCTTGAAGCGAAGTGTAGGGGGGGGGGGGCGAACTGTAAAATTGCGGCCTCCGAAAGTGGTACCACTGCTGAGAGGCGTCTATGCCCTACATACACATATACACATGCCTACACACACACGTTTACACACACAAAACCCTATGAGTAGGGTCCTATGGCAACTCGTGATTGAATATATATATATATATATATATATATATATATATATATATATATATATATAATTTGAATTTAAGATGTCGAAAATTCTAAATTTATTTATTTATCTATTTATTTCTTTTTTACCACGTCTAAACTTACTTCAAGATGCATTTTGCTTTAATTTTTGCACAATCATTTTTAGGAATACAATCATTTTTCCAAAGCATTGTTGGGATGTTGGGGCTAAAGTGACACATGACACGGAGATGAATTTTTGGCACATAACTATTTCAAGTCAAATGTTTTAATTTTCTTTTAAATTGTAATATTGGTTTCAAAGCAATAGATGAGATTGAAAGTTATATTAAAACATATTTTCTGAGAAAGTGTTGCTATGGTACTCAAGTCATTTCATCTTTTAAGCATTGCTCTACAATAACTTTTTTTAGTTCTTTACTGTAAATATTCAGTTAATATTAGTTACAATCCATAGTTATAAGTTATTGGATGAATTATCAGAGAAAACAAAAACTTTTGATCAGGCCCGTGTTCAGAATTTCATAAAGGGAGGGGTTCTGGTTTCAATGTTTTATCGTTCTTACCTGCACTATCAGAAAAATACAACAGTGGGTCAAATAATTCATTTCTGTTTAATGGCTACAATGAGGGGCATATCGGTGTGTGGGGGGGGGAGGTTCAAATTCGCAGAAGATGTGTTTTTTAAGTGATATATTACCAATTCTATTATTGTATATTTTATATAAAGCCTAGTTTTTATTCGGCTCATGTTTATCCGGATCAAATTTGTACAGTTAAAAAATATATTTACTTAAATAATAATTTAAAACTGTGAGTGTAAAACAGTGGTGCAACTAGAAAATAAGTTTTAAGGGAGACATGTTGATAAAAAATCTAACCTGATAAGAGGAGTCGGGGGTCCTCTCCCGGAAAATTTTGAAGTTTTTAGTATTGAAAACGGAATTTTAGACGGTTGGCTCCGCGGAAATTTGTAGAAATTAAAGGCGTAAAACGTGATTATAGGCCATATTTATTGACGTTAGGGTAAGGAATAGGGCTCAGGGACTCTCCTTGATCTTTTTTTTTCTTGAAAAATTGATAGAAATTTATTTTTCCTTTCCTTTTCAAATTTTCTAAATTGAAGTTTCAAAAACGCATTTGCAGACAAACTTTGAAGATTTTTACGGGGAGGGGATTTTAAATCTGTCCCCTAGATTTTTCTAAAAAATAATAAGAAACTTAAGCAGTATCCTAATATATTAGAAACGGGGGAGGTTCAGAGGTTATTCCACTTACATTTTTAGTAAGTTTTGTTTTAAAAACCTAATTTTTGATGATATTAAAAAAAGGCGGTTCGAGGACCCTTGCTCGAATTTTTTCTGAAACTGGAGTTTTAAAAACGCAGTTGTACGACCATATTTGGAAACATTAGGGCGCTTTCCACACTGAAACAAAGCCAAACCCGAGTTAAGGTGATTTTTTACAATTTTAAGCGATGTTGTTAGATATTGGGGGGCTTTTTCTTGAAATTTTGCAAAACTGAAGATCTGGAAACAAAATTTGAAATGCTCCATAATGCTATTGGCATGGGGCGCGGGGGGCGGGGGGGGGGGGGTTCGGAGGAGCAGCACTTTGAAGAAGACTTTCTTATTTTCAGACGAACTAGAAAAAAGGAAAAAAATTGCTGGGAAACTTCAAAGATAATGTTTTGTTTTTTTAAATACTATAAACAGACTTTTCAACATTAAAGTTAGTTTTAAATCAAATTTACACTTTTCTTTGGTTTTTTATTATGTTTCTCTAATGGGAGGGGTTTAACCCCTAAAACCCTCCCCTTGGACACGGCTCTGCTTTTGATATTATTTACAAGTTTTGCTTGGCCCATTATTGTAATTTTGTTTACTTCCCCAACACTACTGTATATTCTTCTGTCATTTATTCATGTCAGTATTCATCACATAAATAAAAATAATTATTTCGTATATATTTTTATTGCCCAAAAATAGTACAGTAGATCCTCGTTTTACGCGGGGGTTACGTTCCACGGAAATGCCGCGTAAATCGAATCCGCTTAAATTGAGACCTTACTAGTGTTAAAATAGGGGTTTGGTTCCGTAGATAATAAAGCACTTCATTCTAGTGATGACTAATTGTATAATAAGTTTAATGTGTACTTCTATCGACTTTTATGCACAACATGCATAAAGAAAACATAAATTAATTTCGTGTTCTGTTTATAAAGAGGAGCTGGCTATGATAGTACTTTGGCAGTCATTAAGAATTTTTCTCTGTAATTCTTTGCAGAGCATTAACGCATCCATGATTACTTGCGTCATTTCAATGATAGAATCTTCCTTCACTAACAAATCAGAAAGATCATTTCTATTGTCCAGGAATGGCTCAAAATTTTCAATATGAACGTTTTTGGTTGTGTGTCACCGCCGACGGTGTTCTCGTTGGTTTTGGTCTCATTTTTCACTCCTAAAAGTTCTTCTTCCAGTGAGTTCTGAACTGTGTGAATTTAATAACTTTACTTCTGGAAAGAGCTCTGGAACCCATCGCATAAAATGTCTCCAGTGGCCCAAGCTTGATTATTAGCACGCCAAAATGCAGTTGATTACGCGTAATCTGCAATCTTTAGGAGTTTGGATTTTGAAAGAGGGGATAATTTTATCTGTTTGAGTTGCCGCATCCGCGTAAAACCGAAACTCATCCGTAAAATAAAATAAAGGTGTCAAATCTTACACTGCGTATTATCGAAATCGCGTAAAATAAACCAGCGTAAGACGAGGGTCTACTGTATTCCAGCTAATACTATCATCCCGTAGGAGGGAAAGAATGGAATAAATGGACTTTCTTTATATATACATATATATTATCGCTCATTACAAGTGACCTTTTTTTTTCTGTGCAATTTTAGAACTTTTTGCCTTGTTGAATATTTAATGACGGTATCCAGAACATTTGAAAAATATCTAACCAACACAAAAATTACAAAATAAATGAAAAAAAAATCCATTTATTACTATTCTTCTCCATGCAATGGAGTTTTTTTTTTTTTGAAAAACCCAAATCTTCTAAATTAATTAAAACGCAGATTTTTTTTTTAACTCACTCGAATTGATTTCGAACTAAAACGCTGGTGAATCTTCTCTACTCTCTACTTAGTAACTTAGTATAAAATAAAGTCTCCTAAAAGCGTCTGTTAGTGTGAACGCGTAAAACTAGTCCCAGAAGAAAACTCGAACTTCGCTGGTGAACGAATGTAACAATAGTGCACATCCTTTATCAAATCACGTCTTATTATAACACTCGCAGTACCCGCACTGCGATGCCTGTGCTAAAAATTTAAAGAAAATCCGTTGAATTAAAGAAAAACAAACTACATCAAAATTGCATTTGCAGTAGCTTTCAAATGTAAAAAACTCCATAATTCATTGCCAAATTCACCAAGCGACTTTGTAATTAAAAAGAAAATCAATTAACATACGCACAATGAATTTAAAATAAAATAATAACAGTAAAATATTCATAAGCAACAAAGGCAACTTCCTCCAACATGTTTAAAAAGAAAGTAATTGAAAAATCATCTGGAAAATGGACCTAGTGTTATAGTTGAAAATTGTCTGGAAAGAGGACCTAGTGTTATAGCAATGTCTCGAAAGAGAAACCTTGAAAATTGGCTCAATTAGAATCGCTTATATCTCCCGTTCTAATTAATTGAGAGAAATGGAACAAACATCATCTTTTGTTTGGGAAGGAAAACATTTTCCAACGACATATAATGTTTGGGGTGGGGAGGGGGGTTACCCCCTAAGTGGGGGGGGGGTTACCCCCTAATTAGCCAAAATTTAGCTTAATTATTCAATTAGAAAAAAATCTAATTCGAAATTTAAAATTTCGGCTTCGAGGTGCACGGGCCAGGGGTACATTCGAATTTCTGTGCCAAGTTTCAGGGCTGTAGGTGCTATGGGGCCTTCTGGCAATCGGGTACAAAGAAACAAAGAAAGACCGTCACCTTTATATATATATATATAGATACTGTGCGATAATTAACAGTTTGCAAACAACGCAGCTCATAAAGCTATAAATTAACCATTCCATTGCCGGAGCTAAGTGCTTTCTATGAGTTTCCGTAAGGATTACTTCCATTACATTACTTTTTAGCTTTACTTCAGCATTGCACATAATGGAAGAAGAGCTAAGAGCAATTTTATGCTCCTTCATTCCGAGTTTTCGACTGGATTAACGTGCTTATTCCTTTCGTGAACAAATTTGTAAATATTTCTTCCTCCATATCCAAAGCTGCAACAAAAGTAATGTTTTTTTTCTCCTCCTCATGTTACTTTCAACTGTAACTGTATTAGACTGCCTCTTTCGTCTTTCTTTCTTTCATTGGCTGAAAATATTCACTGCTGAATGTTCCTCTTGGCGCTAAAATTTTAATCATAGCACGAGAGTTCTGATTGGTTGGAATGGTTCCAAACATTGGTGACGTTTGCGGTTGCTGTGCGATAGTGTTCATGGGTGATTAGAGGGTGCCTTGTTTGGTTGTTGGTTTTAGATTGTGTAGTGTAAACTATTCATTTTACCATAATTCTTAACAAATACCCATCAATTAAGGTTTGTATTTCTATTGCATTTTGTACTTTGCATCAATCTTTAAGTATGTAAATACCAAACTGTCAATCGGAATTCGTTTTGAACATCCTTTGCCGAATGCCATTACAAAAATATTTTTGCTTGTCAGGAATAAATGATTTTAAGAAACGTATAAAATGTGATTCAAGTTTGAATTCAGTGAGAAACACACTGTTAGTTTCATGTATTGGTAAATCCTTACTAATAAATAGAGTTGCGTTACATTGAAACCAATTCGCCTATATTGGCTACCAATTTTTAAATCAACTTCAAGTTGTTCATATATTTTTGATTAAAATCTTTGCAAACATGATGATAATTATAGAAATAACTGCTTGTTTTTCTATATGATTTTAACACTCAGAGTTGATTCATGTATTAAAACGACCAAGTTTTAGTTTCAACGTTTAAAATTCGTGGTGTGTCCAGTGATAGATTGCTAACTTACAAGGGAACTAATGTATTGCAAAACTTAAATATTATTGATGGATTTAATATATTTCAGCGGTACAGATTCGTTTCTGCATGTTCAATGAAATATGCCCTTTACTTTTTTGCATTTTAATTATGACCACGGTATGCTTTAATGAGATTTTAACTATAAACAAATTAGAAAATAAGTTAGTGCAGTTTGCTACTTGCCAAGGGGTAAAAAAAAAAAAAAAAAAAAATGCTGAACTGACGATATAGCAGTGTGACGTAGATGTATAATGCAGTTATTGAAATTAAAGCCCTTGTACAGAAGTATTTATATAGCGGCTTAATTGAAATATTTCACATTTCGATAATTATGATTTTATCAATGGCATACATAATAATTTCCATTCAGGAGTTGCTGTTAAAAAAAGTATTTATGTTTACATTTTAAACCCAAATGTCTGTGACATTTATAAATAATGGAACATGTAATCCCACATTGTCTCGAATAGATGAATCAATAAATGGAATATTTACTGCTTCAAAAGGCTAAGAAAATAAAGATTGTGTGGTATTACTTTTCTGACGCAAGCAAATGTTTATTTTAAGCTAAATTATTCATGATATTTTTTCCCATTATCGTTTTGTTATCCGATTAATATTTTGTTCTAATTCGTTCGAATGCTTTGGGTTAATTTATACTTTACTTATACAAGATATTAATTAAAGTTTAAGGGGTCTAGTTGAGTAATTCCTTTTTATGCAGTAAAGCGAATTTATTTTCAACTATTTGCAGCGATCATCAAAATAAAATTGTTTTTTCTTGAGGAAAAATTGTTGCCCTAGAACCAGCAGCCATACTTTGATGGTGATTTCAATCAAATTCCTTGTAAAACTCATTTCAAAGGTTTTCAGTTTAAGATTAACATTTATTTCTCGAACGTTTACCTGTAAAGCATAGCCAAGAAATAAAAAATCGGGGCATTTCAAATACGACACATGCTTCCCCTTCGAACGCGATGCACTCGAACGAAGCCATCCTCTCGTATGTTGAAGCTGCCTCTGAGAGGATGGCGTACTAAATAGACGGTTCCAAAATGAGAAAGGGGGACAGAGCATCATTTGGGAAACTCGTACTCTAGTTTTCGTCACATTGGAATTTTCATCCTTGTTGATTGTATATATTCGCTGATGTAGAGTTCAATATTTGACTAACTTGACTTGTAATGTTCTCGGACTGATGAATTACGCTCATTGTACTTATATTGATTGTTGTGGTATTTGAGATTTGTCCACTGCGTCCATACTCAAGCAGCAGCTGTGGGCGAGTCCATTTACTCTACCCGATATGTTTGCGTTTCTATTGCGGCCATGTTCCCCTCGCTGCCATAAACGTGGAGTGGTTTGGATTTAAATCGACGGTGTTTCAGTCGACAGATAGAATTTCAAATGTTTTTACTGAACTAAAGTAAGTGACTAAGATTCTATCATGATATTTTTCACAGAATGGTATTCTGTTTAAACAAATTCATCAGATTTAAAGCGTTCTGCAATGTTTTAAAAAATGTTACTACTTTTAAAGTCGTAGATGTGGATATTTTTTGTTGATCAAATGCATTTTTATGTAATGTTTTGTTGCAAATCTTCGATCTTGTTTTTTAAATTAGATGGTAAATTACCCGATCACTCAAATCGTGTAGAGAAAAATCATTTTTGAAATTAAATATCTGTCGCGAACATCTGAAGGAATAGATGCTAAGTTGCTTGTTGGTTTAAACTATTTTCTTAAATGATCTAGGTTTGAAATTAATCGGCTTGATTTTCAGCTACCTGATCTCGCAGTAATTCGTAATTTTGTAAGTTGCCGTAATGCTTTTCTTTTTGCCCGCCTTCATAGCTTTCAGGTCACTTGTATCACATTGAAATTTCACACTTTGCAAGGTATTTATTGACCGATGTTTTCCGAAACGAAATACTTTATTGTGTGCTCACGCGTATATTCTCAGTAAAAAAAGGAAAGTTTTTCCTTTTTTACACTTCTTATGTCTTTATTTATTCATTATTTAAAAGTACGTTCGTTTTTAAAATTTGACAGATCGTTTTTTTGGAGAGAATGAAATATCGAAGAAAAATTTAAATTACAAAATTACTGAAAATAATGCAAGTAGTCTGCTATATGTGTGAAATAAAGATGAATATTCTCCAAAAGATTTTAAAGTTTAATATTCGTTAATCTGATGTTTATAATCTACTTTGATAATGTCTTCATCTTAATTTACAGCTCTTCATAGCATATTTTATACAAAGTAATGAGATGCTTTTTATATTATGTTTTCTTAACATAATCTCAAATTAAATAATTCTTCTAAAATGAATTATCAATAGCTAAAAATTAATTTGCACAGTAAAAAATTCATGAAATATCGCTTTTTCCTCAGCATTAAATCAAATTTTAATCTTTTAGAAAGTTACATTAATTAAAAATTGAAATCAAAAGATGTAGATTTTATTCTCTTTTAAAACTCATGAATATTATAGTGTAAAGCTGAACAAACTTCTATTCAGTTAATGTTTTATGTAAAAAAAGAAATAATACAAATTGTGTATAAAATAACTTGAAACTAAAAAAGTGTGTTTTATATTATAAAATATGTACTGCATGTGACAACCAAATTGTTTGCACCTCTGTACATAAACTAGCTTTTGATATGATGAAGTGCTTATAATGAACAATTAATGATTGAAAATGAACTATCCTTTGCTAATTCAGGGGTCGATCCAGGTTTTATTTTTTGGGTCCCCATTTTATGAAAATGCAAAATATTTTTGTGAAATTTCGTTATTTTTGTGAAAAAGCAAAATATTTTTGTGAATTTTCTTTATTTTTGTAAAAAAAGACCTTCTCGTGATTTTTTTCTTGGAAAAGATTATATTAAAGCATTTTTAGCTGTCGTATCGTTATAGAAAAGCCTTGGACAGGTTTCAGGGGTGATTGCAAGTTCTTGAAGAATACCTGAAAGCTGTCAAGAGGAAATGCGCTGGGGGAGGGGGGAAGTAAGACCCCTAACATTTTATTCGTAATTTGACACATACATTACATTTATTGCTTTTTACAAATATACATGTGCAAGGCACACTTTCATAAGGTGAAAGTCTCACAACAGATTTCCTGTTTGCTCCTCTCAAATACTTTTAGAGCAATGAAAATTGCACATGCTGCTGAACGTAATGATAACTCCTAATAAATACAATATGAACAGACTCAAAGATATCACATATTTCTTAACACAGAAGTGAAATACTCATTAAAGATTCCATGTATGTGTTTAAAAAACTTAAAAGTAATAAAAACCCAAAATAATACTGCACCAGCATTCAGCGTTTATTTTTTTGACTTTTGACGTTCTTACAGAGTAGGTATTTCGTTTAAAACTTTGCAATTTAATGATGTTAATAAATATTTAAGAAATTTTATTTGTTTGCCTCTTAACAAGGCACAGTAAACATCAAAAATGCGAAAAATTCGTTTACCATGGCCAATGTAAGGAAATCAAGATCTTCAAAACAAATAAAAATATAAAAACAGCATGTAAAATAATTTTATTAAAGTTATTTTAGAATTGGATTTTGAAACTCAGCATAAATTAATACTAAATATATATTGCGTAATCAAAGTAAAATTTAAGATTTTCCTGAAAACAAGCTACCAATCACAAGTGTCCCTCTCCCGTCCCCCCTCTGACGCTCTCAAGCAAAAACACCTCACGCAGCAAGCAAAAAGATAAGATGGGGGAAGGTGGAAGGTACACATTTGCGGTTAAAAAATATTGTGAAAAGGCTGCCTTTTTATAAATTTTTGTGAAGGGGCTGCTTTTACGACGCGGAATTTTGTGAATGGGGCCGCTTTTGCGATGGGGAATTTTGTGAATGGGGCCGCTTCTGCGACGCAGAATTTTGTGAATGGGGCCGTTTTGCCATGCGGAATTTTGTGAAGGGGCCGCAAAGCGGCCCCAATTTGGCGCTGGATCGACCCCTGTAATTATCAAAAGATTCAAACAAATGATTATCATTTGTTTGAATTTTTGCTAGTAATGGATAGCCAACAGGCAAACATGATTTGGTTTAACAACTTTATGTGTTAATTCTCTTGCTTATGAGAGGAAATATATTCCATAAACTTGTCTCTTTTTTATCTTTCAATTGTTGCATATTGTAGTGTTTATGTGATTAAATAAAAAATTTCTTATTTCAACAGCGGTATAGATTAGTTGTGATTATAATTATGTGATCTATATACCTATGATATAATTAAGTAATCAAATATGTGAACCTATGATATAATTAAGTAATCAAGTCACATAAGTCTCAAAATACAAAAATAGATGATAGGTCATCAAAATTATGCATCATAAAAAGAACAACAACTATGTAAGAAAACCTAAGAACTTCAAAAATTGGCAAGCAAAATAGAAAGATTTTAAATTCTTTGAGTAATTACAACTTTTATCTTGATAATTTATCTTCACTTTTAAATATAAATTACATTTCATACATTCAAATGCAAAATTGAATTTTTTAAATTTGTTTTGTTTGTTTTTTTTCTTCAATTTTATTAATGTGTATTAAGAGAAAAAAAACAAAAAAAATTTTTTTTGCTAATTTGTAAGCTTTTTTCGTAAACTTTTGAAAAGTAGACAACTATAAATTTTTGTGCACTGGTGCAACAATGCTTTTGTTTCTTACCTTGGTTTATCTTTTTTATTATTTCCTGAACAGTGGAATAGACAAACTAATCATGTTAATCTACAAAGCAGAATTGGCGGGTTTTTGACTTTAAACCATGGTTTAAACTCGTGTGAAAAACCTATTTTATATGCAAAATTTAAGTTGTTAAGAAAATTTTATTTATCATTACTATTATTGAATTCTAAATATGTTGAAAAGAAAATAATACATTAAGTGATCTGTTGGGTGACTTTAAAGTTAAAATGAAGAAACATATCATCTTTATGCTTTGGGTAACTAGCAGACATTCCAAGTAAAATGCACATAGTCATTTAGTACTTTGACCTAAGATTGATATCATAAGATTTAGAGCAAATGAAACTGCATAACTAAAAATAAAATAAGTGAAAGAAACCTAAAAGTCCTCCCCTTCCCCTCCACTCAATTACATAGATACTAAATTTTCGGACATCTGTTGCTAGTTCATTCTTACTTATGCTTCTTCTGCAAATTCTCATCCTCCCGTAGGGTTTTTAACACTGGGAGGCTTTCAGCAGGTTTTTGACAGTCCGAAAATATGGTGCTTTGTACTTGGCTTAGTGTGTTGAATCAAGAGATTGATTTTTCATCAGTATTACCCAACCATGATACAAAGCTGTGTTTCTAGTTCTCTTTGAAAAAGCAGTGAAAAAGGCTTGAAATGATATATTTTTCACTTTATTCAGAAGTAAAATTTAGTAAACAAAATTGTATGTTAGACATAAACATCAAATATTTTCTTTTGATGTGGCTAACTGCATTTATAGATGGTGTTTTTTTTAAATATATATAAATTTTATAAAAAAGCAAAAATAAAATAAAGTTCACTAATTGTGAACCCCCCCCCTCCCCCTATAATTCTTTGTCAAAATAGGTTTCCTGCAAATTAAGCTTCCGAAAATATGGTGCTTTGTACTTGCCCTTGTATTAATCAAGAGATTAATTTTTCAACTCTTCAACAAGATTTTTTCACTTTCTTCCTCTCCTCTAGTGTGGAGGATTTTTCATTGGTTTCTTGATCTTTAATTTTTCGTGGTTGACTGCTCTGTCTTTGGGTAGAGTTGCTCAATTTTATGGAATGTATGACCTCTGACATGACAGACAGGCCCTCCCTGTCTGTGTAACAGATTTCAATGCTTTAGATTTTTTTTAAGGGTCTTACCATATTACTATTATTCTTCACAAATGAAATAAATAGAAACTTAAATATTTTGCTGTTTTGTTGTTGTTTATAATTATAATTATACATCTAATATGGCTATGAAAAGTCAATATAAAATTTTACACTAAAGACCCATTATAAAACTAAGTTTTTGTTGATCCCTATGTTCAAAACAAAATCACTTCTAAAACATACTGTACATGATAACATGTTCCTGAGACTTTTTTTACTTATACAATATTTAGATGAAATATCCTAATTTTAACTGCACATACTATCTTTGCTTTTTTTTTTTTTTTTGTAGTATTTTGCATTTTCTCTGTTCCTATTATCCCTCCCTATTCATTCAGAAGTTTTGGTACCGCTCTCTCCTATCTGCACCTCTGTACTCACCTTTTTTTTTCTGCATTCAACAATTTTTTCAACATTGCAAGAAACTTTTTAGAACTTTTAAATTATACGTAGTAATTTTTGTTGTTGTAATATTTAATATAATTCTAAATTCATGTGATTGATAACAATCATTGTTGGTAAACAAGGAGAGAAAGCTTAATGATTTAAAATTTTAATGTTATTTTCTATTTGTTATCAAATAAAATAATTTTAAATAACTTTAACACATAGGCAAAGTATTTTAAAGGAATTTTCAGTTTTCCCTCATTATTTTGCTTTTGCTGCTAGAAAAGTTGTGGTTAGCTGTTCTTTTCTGTTTTCTCATGTTATCTAGGAAATATTTAAATTTTATATGTGTTGTTTTTTTTATAAATTTTTTATTCAGTACCAGTTTTTGTAAAACCTAAAGTTGTAGATTTTTAGTTCACATTGTAGTGTGTATTTAGCACCAAAATACTTAAAATGAATTAACTAAGAATTTTCTCTTATAGCTTTAATATTTAATGGTACTTGAAGAAATCAACAGCTATGTCTTGGCTTCCATGCTAAACAGTCAAACATTGAACAGGTAAGTAAATATTACTTTCTCCAGGGTTCATTATTTTATTTATTTTTTAAATAATCGAAAAAAATGGATTTTTTGATTAAAATCGGTTTTCTAAAAAAAATTTTAATGTTCAAAAATTTGTAGTAACTAAGTATTTTACATTTTTAAACATAATACATTTTATTTTCATACAATAGATGAATCTATTCAGCTTACTTTTAAAACTAAGAAAAGTTCTCTAACTATTCAAAAATATTTAAGATTTATAAAAATGTTATAATACTTAGATAAGATGTGATTGTTTTATACTTTGCTAAATCAGATTTCCATTATTATGTGTGTTTTTAGTGTAAAATAGGTTGTTGAACATTTTTTAACTAAAGTAGTTATGGTGTATAAGAAAAATTGCAAACTGTTATTTTGTTCTGAACTAATTTTAGAGTAAACGCAATACTGCAGAAGTCTGAAAATGTGTCACCCACACAGAAAGAAGGATCTAGGTAGTTTTGCCAATTGAAGTTAAGATTCTATGATGCAGCGTAGTTAAATTTAGAGCAATACAATCTAAAATGAAAAATTATTTTTAAAAAAAATAAAATCAACTGATTTTAATCAACAATTTTGTTAAAAAAATCACTTGATTTAAATTAAGCTGATTTAAATCAACAAACCCTGCTTTAAACTAATCTCCATTCCCCCTCTCCCCCTTTTTCTTCATTCATACATCCAAATAGCTTTGACTTATCCTTTTAGCTGACTTTCTATTTTATTGATTGAGATCAATTCCAAGATGGCCTTGTACTTTCATTTAATTATGTTGATCTCTTGAAAAAGTGTGGCTTCAAAATCAGTTACTTTCACATAAATTTGAGCGTACATAGATTTTACTGAGAATTATTTACAGTGAAATTACTGTTTGAACATAGAACTTATCATTTAAAGGGAAACAACTTATAAATATGGTAACTATCTTGCATATTGCTGGTTATGTGTGTACTAAATATGTTATATATTTATTTTTTTTAAAAACTACCGTTGTGTATTCCACTGAAAAGTGAGAACGAGACAATAGAATAATAAAAGGAAATGATGTTCATTCTCTCAAACTCTGACAATAGTCACTACTTCTTTGTTAATTCCTTAAATCCAAGCCCTGTTTTAAATATATGTTAACATTCTAAAGTAAGTAATACAAATTGTTGAATTGAGTTACGACAGGTATAAGAAATAAAGAGTTGTTAGTTGCATTTTGCAAAAAAAAAAAAAAAAAGAAAATGAACACCGAGATTTCCAACCCTAGTTGCCAAATTTGACGCCTAAAGTTTTGAGTCAGTTTGAACTTTTTCTTTCCCTACTCATTGTTATTAAGATGTGTTATGGACCAAAAGAATAAATATGGAGCTCCCTAGTTGTGTAAATATTACACCATAAATGTGTAATTTTGAGTGCTAGTTTCTGTTTCAACCTCTGTGCTACAGTTACTGCTTACTTTATTGCCATTATTTTGTTCTTTCAGCTCCTGCTACGGATACTTTTATGTATCTGTTGCATTAGTGGATCCAAGGTCTTAGTGTTATTACGTAGGCTATATATGAGCCATGTTCCGAGGTTTGGACTATTTGAATGTAAGTTTTGTTCTGGCATCATTCTTTTTTAACTGTACTTTCTATGTTTCTAAGCAGTTATTAAGTTTTTTTTTTTAATTTCTTTTAAAGAAACTTAGCCAATACTTCAATTTCATCCAAAATGCTAGAAATTTGTATATATCTAAATATATTTGAAGCAAAATAATAATGACTTTTCCATTGTTTATGCCAATGCACATTGGGTATTTAAGAAGATTTATGATAAAAATATATTTTGTTACTTATGAATCGCTTTTTGTTGAAAGGAGGTTAGTCAAAACTATTCGTAAGTTGAATTACGCCCTCTTAACAAAAATTAATTCATGTGCCACTCAGATCACCAAGTCCAAGTAGAATTTATTCCCTGATTTAAGGAATTTTTTGATTTAAATGTCCTCTAAGATTTCTTTTTTTCATCATTAATTTAAATCAGTGTTTTGACAATTGACTTCTTTTTTGAAAAAGCTTCTTTCTCAAAACAATTCTAATTAACTTCTCACTAATTAGTGAAGTTTTGTCCCCTCCCCCTTCCTTCCCCCAAATAATTTTAAGAGGTTGCAGCACACTGTTGGTTAAATGAATGAAATAACACACAAAAAGGGCATGCCCCTACCTTTTATTTTGATATCCATTATTGACAAGAGTGTTTGTCATACAGTGGCCAATATTTTACTAAGATATTGGATCAAGAATTGTAGACAGTCTTGAAACAACTTAAACCTATTGCTATAGTCGAATTCCATAAAAAAAAAGCTATTTGTATTCTTGCCAGAGCTGTACATATTTTGAAAATCTTGTAAATAAAACTTAAATATGTCTCATGGACTGCTTATTTAGATAAGTTTTATAAACTTATAAAACAAATGAATGTAACCACATTTATTCAAGTAAATAGCAAGATTTTACCACATAGCATGGTTAGGTTTTGGATTATCTGAAACTTGTTTAGGACAGGACAGGTGGTTTTTACCGTCCAAAACTGTCCGAAAGTATGCTAAAGCTAAAGGCGTGTAATCTAATAAATTCGTTTTGTACTTACTGCAATATTTGTAATGCATAAGTAGAAATATTATTAAGTTTGAATTAGTGAGTATTTGATAATATTTTTCTCCAAAATGTTCATTTAAAAATATTTTACTCAAAAAGAATTTAAAAAAAAAAGCCAATAACTCTATTATATAAAAACTTCTTTATGTAACAATTGGTAGAGTTATGAAAGGAAATTCACAACACTACCGAGACAACTAATTTCAGTTCCATTCATAACTCAAAGGAATGTTATTAAATATGTAATATTTAGGTGAAAAAAATTCAATATTTTAAAATGGGTTTTGCATTTAAGTTTTACATTATGTTTTAACCAAAATTCTTTTTCAAATCATAGATTAAAGAACATTTAATTGATGATTAAATATATGATCATTTTTATTTTTTCACTTGAACAATTTCTTTTTTCAATTCATATTTGTAATACAATACATTCTGTAACTATAATAAATAAAAACTATTGTTGCTTGACAATTTTTAGAATCAAATTATTGGCATTTTCCTGAAGTTGTTTGGTGGAAATGTAGTTTTAGATCATGAAATGGCACCATAGTCAAGAGATGAAAATCTTCATAAAGCTGTAAAAGACTCTTAAATATATATTTTCCCCTTCAGTTACAAAATTGTCAATTATTGCACAATATTTTGAACACCTTCATTTGCACACATACAAAAATGTTGAAAGATTTGGTTGTTATTATATTTAAAAAATTTGAAATTACATCATGTGTACAAACTAAAATTTTTAATAAAGAATTCAACTTATATGTAGCTAGATTATAATCAGCTGTATAACTAAGTTACATATATATTTGTACTTCAATGTTCACTATTGAATAAGTATTCAAATTAAGACAGCTTTGACACATTTCGTTCTGTCTTTGATATTTTTGCACAAAATAGTTTCTCTAAAAATGTAGTTTTGGACACTTTCGGATAGTTTTGGACAGGACCTTAAAAAACCATGTTGTCCAAAACCTAGCTAACCCTGCTACATAGTAGTTTTGTTCACTCTTATTGAGCATCTTTTAATAGGTAAATATTGACTCTTTGAAAGCACTGTTGTTTTATCATAATATTTTTGTTCACCCTTAAAAGGACATCTTTTTATAGGTAAATATTGACTCCTTGAAAATTTTGAAAGCACTCACTGAAAACTTCTTAATACTCCTTGATTTTAAATTAAAAAAAATCGGTAAGATCCCTGGTGCTGTAAAGTGCTGTTTTCAATTCATATTATTGTTTTTACAACTATGGACTTTTGCTGTACTGCAAAGAATTTTCTTCGAGTTTATATTTGCATTACAGTTAAGTATTCTCCTTATAGATTGATTTTGTTCGCAAGAAAAAATGCGGCGACACCTCGATGATCATTCTTCAAGTTTGACGAACAGTGGGATTTTCAATAGTACTTTGCCACTTTCAACATCAAACACAGCTTCCAGAATCTTTACTGATTTAGATGCTCGTGTGGGAGCATCGAACATTCCATCGACAACTTCTGTCACAGCTGGTTCAGCATCAGCGCCAACTATTTCATTTCATCATTCCAATCGAACTGTAAATGCGCCCGTTTCACCAGGAACGGGCAGCAATAATACTAATAAGCCCTTGATTTCAAGGCAGCCATTGGCTCTGATACAAGAAACTGTCCATGCTGTAGGTTCAACATTAGTCTCTGAAATGCAAAGTGGTGTACAGTTCTCAATTCCATCAGGCTATCAGTAAGTTTTTTTAAAAATATGTTTATGTTCTGGTAATTTATACTAGTAATAAAGATTTTGCTAGATTTTTGTTTACAATTTTCTCTTTTGTATAAATGAAATAAAATTTTGAAAAAAAAAAATTGAGAATTTCAGTTGTGTCAATTCAGTGCTTAACTAAAATTGTTGTCTGAGAAATATTAATTTTTTATATTTTTTGCTTTGTTTCATTCTTTTGGCTAATTCTATAGTTCTAGTATCATCTTGTATATAGCAGGGCTGCGGAGTCGGAAGGAAAATTTCCGACCCCGACTCCGACTCCTGGATTTTTAAACGCCCGACTCCGACTCCGGATTTTTTTTTCAAAAATTTAATTGTATTTTTTCAACTCCCTCTCCCTTCAGGGGAGGGGGGAAACCTCTAAGCAAAGATTGAAATATTAATTCCTTTCTATAAAATTTTTTTTTTTTTTATTGTGAACCCAAGACGCATACTACGTTAGAATTTCAATTTAAAAATCACATTTTCCAATAGTTACGAGTTAAAAAGTGAGATGACTTAAAAATCCCTTTAAAAAATTTGAAAAGAATTATCTGTAATTTGCCCCCCTTTAATGTTTAACAAATAGATATTGATCAAATCGTGTGCTTTCAATTTTTGAAAACTGTAGTTTGAGAGAAAAAAAGTTTTTTTTCTAAATCCAAGTTCTTGAGAGGGGTGGTTTGTCCCGGGTGACATCCCGGGACAAACCAACCGGACACCCAAAGTTAATTTCAGAGTTTATAAAAAATATAAGCATTTTAATTCTGAAAATTTTCGTGAATATATTTTAAATTATATTTTATCAATAAAATTTCAACGAAAATAAGGCACATATACGTCAGGAGCTAATTTTACGCGAAATGCGGCGGTATACAAATTTGTACGAATAGCTTTTACTATACCTATATTTCCACTTCGCTAAATTTTTAATTTAAACTTTATTGGCTGCATTAGAATTAACCTTAATATGAAGATTTTAAGATTAACTGCAATTATTGAGTGTTGTAATCAAGAAATCATTTACACTTATTTTGTTCCATACTTTTTAGTGAGAACCAAGCTTATAGAAAGTCTTAATAAAGAAAAAAACATTAGAATATTTCATCGAATCTTTTTGATTCGTGCTTTCGCACTAGAACTTCTTTGAATTTGTCGATCACCCTTAAACGTTTCAATTTTAGCTACGGGCCTCGACTTACTAATTTGTTACATTTCTTTTACTATTTTATAACTGAGATCGAACAAAACACTATATTTCTATTTTTATTTGAAAGTGATTACTTGAAAATGTTAGGCAACAAAACCGTTTGCTGACAATTGCTATTAGTTCCGTTAAAAAGCAAGCAAAATAGGGGACGGCTACAGAAAGTTCGGTAAGCACTCAAGCTGGCTGATTGCCATAATGGCAGTTATTTTCTCATTAGTATCTTTTTATACATGTAATCTAACCAATTGGTAGTCAGTTTTTAAAAAATGTAAGGAGAGTCAGTGAAAAGGAAAGAAAAAAAGGAGCCCGGAGTCGGCATGTTTTCTAACGACTCCGACTCCAACTCCTTTACCCCAAAATCAGTCCGACCCCGACTCTTCGACTCCAACTCCGACTCCACAGCCCTGGTATATAGTCCATACTTCAAGTGTGGTAGCAATCCATCAACCCCCTTCTCTATTTATTGGATTCTTTTTGCATGGAGTATTTTAATTAAAATCACCCGGTGCAACATAATTTGTTAAAGAATATTTCTTGTGCTTTTAACATGCTTGTCAACCCTTACAGATCAAGCTTAAAGTTTACACATTTGAGCCTTTTTTCTGCATTCATCTCAATTTTGTACATATTTCAAAATCTAACTGCATCCACCTCTGTTAAACTCGTGAGTTTTTGCTAACTTATGCAATACACCATTCAGTCACCATTTATTTTGATTGACTATTTAAGGCTTTAATTATTCCTTCCAGTCAGTATTGATTCGATTCAAACGGAAGTAACTAAAAATGTGAGAGTGAAAAAATAAGTGCTGTAAAGTACTAATCGATTGTTAAAAATTCCAATGAAATGTAAATTACGTATTTTACAGCTAAACATTTTTCTGAAAACATTTAGATATTATTGAACGTGCTAACTAAATTGAAGAAATTTTTAATTTCAGTGAGATTTTGATTTCTGCTGGAACAGTGCGGCCATGCAGTGGGGGTTTCGTTAACATTTTTTTCCCTGTAAATATTGCTGGTTTTAATTAAAGTTACAAAGAACCATTATTAATTTTTATTACAGTAGCTATTAAGTTCATTAAAACTTGTCTCATATTCTTTGGTCCAATTAAATGTATGTTTGGTCCTCAAAAGCAAATATTAGGCTTGTGTATTGGGACATGTTTTGGTTCTTCAAGATTTGGTCCAATTAGCAGGTGGTTCAATTAAAGGGATTTGTATGCTTGTCATTTTGCTACAAACATTTTGCAAGCTTTTGATCCAGTTAAAACTTTCAAATTAGTTCAAACCAGTACCAATTGTAAATTTTGAATTGATGTGTACCAGTGTATATTTTTTTAGTTCATCAAGATTTTAGAAAACACAATTAATCTAAAATGTTGGTTATTAAAGATGTTTGAAATGCTGATAAATATTGAAAACAAAAAAAGTTTTTATCATAAAGTTATGAGAAAGTTGAAATATTGCAAGTTAACTTGGATTTGGAAATTCTTTCATTATTTAAGTTTTTGTCAAAATTTTGTGGTGATAGCATAAGTTAACTTAAATATTGAATATTTTAACTTTATTAGCACTTTAGTCTTTTATTTATTGATTTTCCTCATTTTGTGCAATTTAAATTTCACTTAAGCAAACTAAGTTTGATGTGATGGAAGTGTTCGTATAAAAGTTTTACTGATGCTTGTTTTAAAAAGTTGACAAGTGGTTATAATATTTATTTTGTTCATAATCCCTCACTATTTATTATTTTTTCAAAAAATATTTTAGGGCAAAGTAAAACGAAAAAAAAAAGGTTGAAATTTATATTAAAGAATAATATATTTCTTCATGTTAAACCTCACTATATATTTTATAACTTAGATAGATATCATTTTATTATTCTTATCATATTCTAATAATCTTTAGAGCTCGTGTAGCAGCTGCTACAACTTTAGCCCAGGGTAATCATGGTCATAATCAAACTTCATCAACTGTTCACCATTCATTGCCATCACAAGCACAAGCTCATAGTAATACACAAATAGTGCACCCTATACAAGCAAATTCACAGGTATGTAGATTTTTCTTTGGATTAGTTAATCTTTTTTTTTTTTTTTTTTTTTTGGCAGAAAAAAAATCTGTTTGCTTTTAATGAAACTACAGTAGTCTCGAAATACCTAGTCTTGAAAATTCGAGGTTCCACTTAATCTGAGGTTGCTAATTATTATATTTTAAGTTTTATTTTTTAGGAGAAATAAATTTGATTTTCATTAAAATCTAAAAATAGTAATATTTTGTTACTGTAAAGCTTCTTAACTGCATACTGTAAATAATAAAAATGCATTGAGAGGTTGGTTTATGCATCGCTCCCTAAGTGGCACAATATATTCATCTACTATAAGATATAGATTAAAAGATTCCTTGGAGATGATAATTTAATTCATAAAATTGACATTGATTTGCCGTCGATAATGTGTTAACATCCCTTTTGGAAATTGAAACCTTCCTGCAACTAACTTTTTTTATGTAGCCCAAGGTACATACATACGCTTGGATGCATATTAATACACACGTCATGACAAAACTCATCCAAATGGATTAAGGATAGTCAAAATGCATATTTTGTTTGCCTTGCACACACGTACGAGTATCAAAAAGTCAAAAAATAAGTGAGAAAATTAAGTCAAAATTTATTTAGATGCAATTAAAAGAAAACTTAAATTGAAATTTGAGGGATAATTTTTTAGTGAATAGTACCTTTTCTTAATACAAAGGAAGTAAAAGGTGCTCCTCCTTATGTCTTCCAAGTAGTGTAAATTTTAAATTTCTAAGAATTTTCTGGATAAAATCCTAGTTTTCAGTTATCCAAGGTGAGGTGAGCCCTAATTACCTTAGATTTTTGAGACTGCACTAACTGACAAATGTGTTTAAACTTTCTTTTTGACTCATTTTTCTTTTTTTAAAAGATAAAAATAACATTCACTTTTAAGACAATGTATTTGCACATATTGTGGAGTTTTAACATCAGAATTACGGGAGGACCCTTTCTGACCCCAAACAAACTTTTTCTGCTTACTGTTCCTTTGTCTTTTCATGAAAAGCTCAATCCTCCCTTGACTTAACCTTAATCAGCGTGCTGTGGAATGATATTAAGTTTTCAAGATTTTTTTTTTTTAACCCAAGCTCATTGTCTTATACCTTGAAGTGTGGGTAAGTGCCCCCCTTTAGGAAAAGAATTTAAAATCATTTACTGCCTCTGAAACAGAGCAGAAACTTAAAAATGCCTATAAGAATGTATCATTGCAAAAGCTTCAAGTATTCATAATGACTTTATACATAAAAGGGAGCATTAGCCACTAGCTTCCGAACTGTAATTGAAGCAGCGCAAGTTATTTTAAGGGTATTTAAAAAAAATTTTTTACTTTATTATAAATCCTGAAAATTTTTGCATCCTTTAAATAAACTGCATTGATTATAAATATGTTAATTTTTAACTATTTTTTTCAAATATGTAACATTATGTAGGGAACTATGCAGATTTCTTTTCAGATGGTCAAAATAACCCCCACGGTATTTCTTGGTACACAAAGATTGCTGTAATTCTACTGTTAAATAAGCATATTTGTTCAATATTGGACCCGTCACAAAAGCGAAAAAAGGCTTTTCACAAAATTCTAATCTGCCATATCCAACGGGACCTTTACACATTAGTAATTAATCCTGGAGGAACAGTAGTCTTTTTTTTTCCTCTGATTTTCAGAAACCAGAAGAATTTTGCTCACTTTCCTGCCATTTTTTTGAAATTATGCATTTTTTTACACATCATTGATAAAACGCCCATTTTCCCTAAATGCTTAAAAAATATGTTTCCTTTGTAAGCACCTTATTACTTTACGTATAATTTGAGTAATTAAGTGAAAAAGGGAGTTCAAAGTTAAAAGTCATGATACATGAATCCAAATGTTCAAAATAGTTTACCTAACCAAAACATAAAATCCTGGTATTTTTCTTTTTTATCCCATCATTTTAACTAGAAACTAAAAATATAAATACTCACTCACACATTCTAATGGATTTTTTTATTGTCTGGTTGTTAATTACACTTGTCTGGTTGTTAAAAACCCAAGCATGAAAAGTGCAAGAAATCAGTGTTGGAAATAGAAATTTAAATCTAGTTATCATGATGGCTCCTGAAATACGTTTTCTATGTGTTAAAATGAAAAATCTAAAACTAAAAGCCCTTTCTGGTAAAATCAACATGTATCTTAAAAGAAAAACTGCACGCATGCATTTTTTACTGTCAAAATTTAAGAAGTGCCTTTTTATTCATTCAGGTCAGTTGTGGGTTTTGATTGTAATCATCCACTGCAATTTCTGCCAGAAACTTATGTTTGGGAAACGTGTCAACGTCAGCCACATGCTTCGCTAGAGGTTGCCAAAAATTCACCAGAAGTTATTTTGAGCCTGAAATAGTATTAAGAATTTTTTTAATGCATTATTGCAAAAACAT
Organism: Uloborus diversus; assembly: GCF_026930045.1. Taxonomy (NCBI): domain Eukaryota; kingdom Metazoa; phylum Arthropoda; class Arachnida; order Araneae; family Uloboridae; genus Uloborus; species Uloborus diversus. The sequence goes on from NC_072735.1 coordinate 10,992,493, forward strand.
GACATATTGTAATTAGTGAAAACTTCCCCTTCCCAGACTTCAGAGAAAAGAAAAAAAGGTATTTTGAAGTAAGTTTCCTGCTGATCGAGGTGCGAAGTATTTTAAGCTAGTTAGGAAAAGTTCTAATTTTCATTGCAAGATTTTTTTTTTTTTTTTTGCTTTTTCCCTTCTAAGGAATTTTGTTTCATAGTTTTCATTAATCTTGTATGCTACATCTCCTGATCTTTTATTTTCCAACATTTGTAACTATATGTTGATCATAGTTAATGCATTTTATGTCAGTAGTAGCAGTGTAGTTAATTTTCAAATGAAATATTGCATCTTAATTTTTAGGCACATGTAACACAAATGCAAGGGCACCAAATGCAATTTCAGAGGCTTAAAGTAGAAGATGCTTTATCTTATCTTGATCAAGTGAAATACAAGTTTGGCAATCAACCCCAAGTATATAACGATTTTCTCGACATAATGAAAGAGTTCAAATCTCAAAGGTATGTTTGTACTTTTTTAACCTTTCAAATATGTCCAGATCAAGTAATACCTTAGCTCGTTGAATTGCTCTTTGTACTGATAATTGTTATTCCTTTATTTATTTTAATTTTTTTTATTTGTTTTTTAAGGTTTGCATAAGGGTTGGGTTTTGGATAGGACGGGTGACTTTTACAGTCTGAAACTCTTAAACTGTCCTGAAGTACATCAAAGCCAAAGGAATCTAATATAATCAATGTGTATTTACTGCAATATTAGTGATCAAAAAATGTATATATAATAACTATTTGATAATATTTTCCCCTCAAGTATTCATTTTAAAAATTCATAAAATAATTGCCAATAACACTAATCACATAAAAAAAATCCTTGTGTATAAGTTGGTAGCATTATTAAAAATAAATTCACAACACTACCAAAGACATTAATTGAATTGTCAGGTTTAAGCGAGAAATGAAGACCAAAAAAATGTCAAAATTACTTTTTGAACTCTAAACTATCTCCAAACGTTGTTCTATATGATACCGAGCAACGCTTCCCATCGCCTAATGTTGAGTTTTCAAAATGCCTCTCCACCACCACACGTTAAGACAAGACGTTAGATTTATTAGATTGCAAAGTATTATGTTATTCAGAAAACCATAGCTTTGTAGAATATAAGCAGGGTTGGCAAAGCTTTGGGCACTACAGTAAAAACCCTGGTTTTTACCGTCCTGTCCAAAACTATATTTTTGGAGGAATTGTATTTTGTGAGAAAACATCAAAAATAGAATAAAGTATTTCAAAGTAATGTTTTATATTGAACATTTATTCAAAGTGAACATTCAATTTATTTATGCAGCTGATTTTAATCTATTTGCATAGAAGTTGAAATCTTGATTAAAATTTCAGCTGATATGCATGATTTTTTTTTTTTAAATTGAGAAGGAAACGGGTTGACTAAATTTTGGACCGGACCCAGAATTCCGATATTCTCTCTGGAATTCTGGTATTTCTTCATGTTTTAATACCCTAAATCCGGTCCTTTTTGTTGGGTGCTTTTATCTCCCCATCTAATTTTTTTTTCCCTTGCTCCGAATTTTTATCAATTATGTAGGTAATCATTAACAATATTTATAGTGCAGACATGTCACAATACTTTTTTCAACTTTTATGCATCTTTTATTTGCCCTTTTAATGCTTTTGATGCCTTATATTGAAAAATTCGATCTCTTTGCATCCGATATGAGCAGGCGTAGAAATTTACAAAAATAATTCACTGGTTTGAACCACTTTCAGTGGTCCATTCTCGCTTCCTGTTTTTAAAAAGTGAAAATATTAAGGGAAAAGACAAACAGATTACAGGCATCTTTCTGTTCACAAATGCTGGTCATTAAATTCAGTCAACAAAACATTATCTGTTTCTCTGAGAAGGCAATGGGTGGCAGAAACAATATGTTGAAATGCTGTAAGAATTTTGCAAGCTATCTTTTTTTGAAAGTAAATCTCAGCATTGCAAATAAAGATGCTAATTTTCTTTTAGTAGTTTCAAAAAATGGTAATGTTTCTAATTTTTCAAAACAAAGTAAAAATGAAAATTCCCTAGTCAAATGGACCTTTAAAATTTATATTCTGTCAGTCCGATGAATATTATTGTGGTCCAGAAGCAGCAGACCACTGTACATTTCGAATCCCTGGTAGAACCATTGAATTTTTATCAATTTTTATGCTTACTAGGCTTTGTTAAGAGGAAAATAAATGAAATTACGTTTTCATTTTATTAATATCATAAATTCAAAATTTTTGTTTGAAATTCTGTTTTTTTCGAGAACAAAAATTGTCAAAAAGTTAAATTTGGAATTAACACATAATTTGAACATACAAACTTAAAGTAGCGATTCCAAATCGCTACTTTAAGTTTATGTGTTTCAAATAATTTATAGTTATTAATAAAGATTTGTTATAGTATGTTTATCATATTGCTTAAAATGCAACTATAAAATTATTTTACTTAAAGGAATTTGTTTATACTTTTGGCCCCTTCATTTTGAAAAATGGAATCTCTGCCTCTGCTATGAAAATCAGATTTTTTTTTTTTTTTTGCAGTTTTGATGTTTACCTTGCCTTGTTAAGAGGCAAATAAATGCAATATTTTTTTCTTCTTATCACTGAAATGATAAAACTGAAAATTAAAAAAAAAAAAAATCCATGCTCTTTTTGAATACCAAATACAGTGCAGAAACAACTAGTCACATTTTGTTGCCAAAACATTTTGATTTAACTCCTACTTTTCCAACCTTATGTGCCAAACTTAACATCTAAAGTTAGGATCACAGTGAAGCTTTTCTTTCCTGACTCATTGTGATGAGCTCTAAGGATACTTTTGTAAAAGTAATGTTCAAATGCAATCAATTTTTTAAAAATCATTTTCTTTTGCATATTTTACAAATAGGCTATCAGCAGGGTGTAGTGTAGCATACAGCAGTGCATATCTGCAGTTTGTTTCATAAATTTCTATTTTTAATATTCAGTTACATATATTTGATTCATTAAAAATGGCACCTATGTTGTTAGTTTGAAGAGAAAAAAGATATGTTGGCCATCTTCCTTATCTCAAGGTGACAGCAAACAAGAAAAAACAGATGCACTTGTTCTATCTATTTAAGATTATTTTTTATGCATAATTAGCTATGCAGCAAATTTTTGGGACATTCTTTATTGTTGACCAAAAGTAGAGGAAATTTAAACTGATTCAACTATTTTGATTAATCTATACTATTGTTTCTGCCCCATTGAATTAGTTTCATTTTCTTTCAGCATTGACACTCCCGGTGTTATTCAAAGAGTATCTAATCTTTTTCGAGGGCATCCTGAACTCATTGTTGGTTTCAATACATTTCTACCTCCCGGTTATCGAATTGAAGTGCAACCCAATGAACAAGTTCAAGTCAGTATTCCAGGTACTACCATGGGTGCTGGAGGTGTGAGCACTGGTCCAACATCTCTTACCATACATCCAACTGGCCCTCCCAGTACTACACAACCTATTCATCCCACTCATGGAACTCAGCAGTCAAATCACACAAGTCATACAACTTCACCTCATTCATCTCCCAGCAACACCATTAGTAAGGTATGAAAACTTCAATATGATTTAAATATTTTTATCTAATTGTCCTGTTTATCTCTGTTTTGTTCAGTATTGTTATTGTTTTCTTGAATGACTCAGCTTTAGCTCTTTTTTAAGAACTGTAATGAAAATTACATGTACATTGAAACTTCTATGAGCGATCATCTCCACAAACAACCAACTTTCTGATGCACTGCCCCGCCCCCTATCTACTCTGTTTCAAATTCTCTAGAGGAGACCATTGAAACTTCTCACGACAAATTGCAAAAACCCTACACCCAACATCTGAAGAAAACTTCGTTTATCGAAACCTGAAAGAAAGAGATTGAAACAAAATCAATAGAAGCCTATTTTGTGTCTCAGTCGTCCGTCTTCTCTTGCTTATGAAAATAGACAGAAACCAGAATAAAGGGATAAAATCCATCCTTCTACAGGCTTCAAACAGATACATTTTGTGACTGGAACCCCCTCTGTTTGAAGCCCAATAAATGTGATACATAAATCTTGAGACTATGGAAGATAGATCAAGCATGCGTCTATCATTTTTTATAAAAGGTTGATAAGAGCAATAGTTTTCCAAAACGCTGTTTCTCGAAATTTATTGGCTGATTACAAACAGGAAGGGGGCATTTGAGTGGCCTGAATCAATTTTAGCTGATGTTACCGATTATGAAATTGAAGGTCTCAGGGCAGAAATGTGACAAGCCACAAGGAGTGACTTTTCGATCAAACTTTTTGTATCTCATTACTAAAATTGAAACAAAAACATATCTGGTTTTAATATTACAGAATATATAGAATGTATAATACCTTTGAAAAATTCTATAAATATTTTTTATAAGTGGGAAATTGGCCTAATGAAAAATGCACATCATGTGGCATATCACATTTTTGCCCCAAGCCCTGTCAATTGATAGAACCATGTTGCACCGAGGAGAAAAATCTTCAGTTTTCCATTAAAGTGTATTATTATCATAATATTCTTCATTAATCTACTGCAAGCAGAATGTAAAAAATTTCTACAGGTGATTTTAACATCCTCATTAGGGTGGTTCAAAAATACATGTAAAAAAAAAAGTTCCTCCTTGATGACAGGACACTCAATATTTTTAGATTTATGGATAGTAATATACTGGAAGAATTTTAGCTTCCCATTTTAACTGAAAAAAGGTGCTCAACCCCCTTCCCCAAACTTCATTAATATGGGGGGGGGAGGGTGGAAATACATTGAACTGAAAAAACAATGCTACATATTATAATATACACTAGTAATATGCATATACATAGCAATAAAATAATTATTTACGAAAAAACAGCTGGGGAAATTATATGTTTCTAAATTTGTGGCATTTTTTATGCTACGGCTAATGTTAAATTAAGGGGTCATTGAACACTGTCTTAAAATTTGAGTAAGGAGCTAAAACTTTTACTGCATAATACTATTAGTAAGTCTAAAAAAATAGGGGGTGTCCTGAACTCTAGCCTAAAAAGTTTTTTTTGAACCACCCTAATCCTTAAGCAATAAATAAATACCTTTGTGCCGAGGAATAACCGGAAATATCCAATGTTGTTTAGCACAAATAAACAGATTTCAGAATACACGTTTACTTTTACTGGGTGTCTTTACATCTAGAAGCTCACACCTTTGAATGAAAAAAGGGTTCCTTGAAACCTCGAAACACGTGTATTCTGAAATCTGTTTATTTGTGCTAAACAACGTTGGATATTTCCTGTTACACCCTAATCCTTATTTATGTATCTAACTCTTACTCTGCTTGTTCCTATGGCAGCAATTTTCAATCAATTTGGAGTTAAACTTTTTTCAAACTGGCACTTTCATGCCTGATTTTAGCCTTTGTGTGGGAGACGTACCTTTTTAATTTGTATGTACAGTTTAACCTTGATTTAAGATTGTCAAGGGACTGGAAAAAGTTATCGTAAAATCAAGGATATTGTTAACCCGTAACAGGAGAGGTGAAAAAGTAGGACATAACAGGGGATGTGAGGTGTCTACTTTCAGATTTTTAAAAAATCGTGTAATTAAGATACATTCCTTCAACTTCCCTTAAGTGCTCTTTGCACTTTTATTAGCACAGGAAAAAAATATTTTTGAATTCTGAATAAAAATATACCTTTTCCGAGGAAATTTTACTAGAGCCTGAAGGTTTTTCAAGAAAATTCATATTCTTCAGTAAGTAATTTACTACTCATAATAAAATTAATCTATTATTTAATAATGATTTTGTTTTCAGTGTTTAATATATACAGAACATTTTAATACTAGAAAATTGATTATATCACGTTAGAAGAAAATTTTGACAGTCCTTTAACTATGAGTATTTCGCGTCATATTTCCTGGAATAATTCTGCCCTTATTGTCCCTTAAACATCTCTGCGTATTTTTTGTGAACCTATCAAACAACTCTCAAGGTCAACTAGAATAGTTTGCATTTCTTCTGCATAACGCAGGTAAGATAAAGGAACCCCTATTTAAACGGTCTGCCATGTCGACTACTGCCAAAATTTGTAACACTGAAGATGAGGTGCGGTCTCACAGACCGCTTCTAAAGAATGCAATGAAATTTAAGCCAGATGCACTCGCCAAAAGATGGTGATATGCAAAAGGGGTGTTCAAGGACACAAAGCAAAAAGCTATTTGGAAAAACCATTCAATTGGACTGAAAATAAAATAGGAGTGATCGGATGAACTTTTGAGCGGTCTGTGAGACTGCACCTCTGGGGTTAAATCAAGGAGCATAGACATTCAATACAGTCAAGCCCAAGCCAGTGAAATTATCATTAAATTGAAGAAATTGCTAAATCGGGTAACGTAAATCGAAGTTATACTCTGTATACATATAGTGGGTGTCCACCCAAATCAATGTCCACTTGCTAATTTCTAAACTGTTAGAGATAGTCATATAGTAGCAATTGTTCTTAAACTTGATGTGTACTCATTACTTGGAAGTTTTTAGAAATTAAAACACTATATTCATTAAGCATTGCCTGTTTCATTTGTTTCAGTCATCTGCTCATTCAACACCAGTTGCCAACAACCAGTCTCATTCTAATTCGCAAAGTCAACTTGTATTCAATCAAAGTTCGCCTGCACATACTCAGTCTAGTGGTAGTTCACCTGGTGTTCACAGCCCGAATAGTGCTCCGCAATCTAGCCAGCCTGTAGAGTTCAATCATGCCATCAACTATGTCAATAAAATTAAAGTAATTTCTGTTTTTGTTATTATTTTTTCATTGAGTTGTTTAATATTTTATGTTATATTTAAGAAATTATACATTTATTCTGGTGTATTTATATGTAATTGCTGCTATTCTGATATTCTATTTTATATCTTAGTTATTTTTTGAGCTTGGATTTGTTAAATGATGCACATCTTTGAAAAAAGTAATTTTTCTGTTAATCAATGACTTGGTTAGGTGTTAATGCACAGTTAAATATAATGAAACCACTTCAACTCATGCAATACTGTTTTTCTGAAAAATGCTTTTGTTCACAAAATATGTGTTAAATTAATGTAGCGTTAATGTCAATTGTTTGGTATTTCTAATTTTTGTTTCGTCTAAACTTTTCTGCTTGCAAAATTCAAAACATGTTGCTTCTTTATTTATTTATTTTAAATTTTTATTTATTTATTTATTTTTGGTCATCTTTTGTTATAAGCAGCATATACCAATAGAGAGAAAGGATGAATTTCATTTAAAAAAAAATGAGCATTTAATCTAGTATTAGTTGTTTATTTGCCATTTGCTTTATGACTTTTTTATTAGGAGATATTTTGTGCAATCAGTCTAATCAACCATTTGTAATACAAAGGAAAGGGAAAATTAAAGAGAGCTTGCATTTCAATATTTACAAAAAAAAAACTGAATTTATTCTAGGTGTTTGCATCTTAATAAACACTTATTTTTGTATTTATTTTTTTGGATCTTAAAAATAAAAATAGCAGTAAAATCTGAATAAATATCATACTTTGATTCACATGTAAATGTATATGTAAATTATTTTGCCCATTGTTTCTCTTTTTGAACTTATTTAATGTTCTCCCCTCAGAATCGTTTCCAAGGCCAACCTGACATATATAAACAGTTTTTAGAAATACTTCACACATATCAGAAAGAGCAAAGGAATCTAAAAGATGTAAGTTATGTTCAATTGAGCAATGGCTTTAAGTGTTGTTTCAATTTTGTTGCAAAATGTATTTTGAAAACTTATTGTATTTCATTTGACATTTAGGGTGTCCATACAGGAAGCAAACCTTTAACAGAAGCTGAAGTATATGCTCAAGTTGCAAAACTTTTCCAAAATCAAGAAGATTTGTTACAAGAATTTGGTCAGTTTCTTCCAGATGCCAATGGTGCAGCAAATGCTTTAGTTGGCTTGGTTTGTATTATTTCTTGAAAAATAGTTTCAGTTTTTATTTCTTTAACTTGAGACAAATACAGACATAACAAAATTAGAGTCGAAAAGTATTAATTAATCAGCATGAGTGAAATCTGGAAACATTCCAAATAAGTTAGCTTTTTTATTTAATTTGTATAATATAACCATACGAGGGACTCTTGTTTTGCGCAGATATTGTGCTCCTCAAAAGTGCAGCATAAATCAAATCATCTAAATTAAGACTTAATTTTAATTTTAAAATATGGTTAGGTTCCAGAGATTTAAAAAAAACTTAATTCTATTGGTAGATAAATGTACAATAAAATGAATGTGTAACTATTTCAATACATATGCTCTAGATGTGTAAAGAAGACATGAGTAAACTTACTGTTTTAAAAATAGTTGGTTATGATAGTATGTTGATAATCATTAATCGTTTTTCTCCGAAGTTCTTTATAGGGCATTAATGCATCCTTGGTTTCTCATGTCATTTCTGTTGCAGGATTTTCCTTCACTAAAGCTGTTCAGTGGGCTGTGGCTTTGTTTGAGTCGTATAACTCCGTCTCCAGAACTCTCTTTTTAGAATTACAAAAAAAAAAAAAAACCCTCTTCAGTGATCCAAGCTCCCTTATTTGCATGCCAAAATAGTCTGTTCATTGAACGTTGTCGGGAATTTCAGGGGTATAATTTTAGGGGGGAAGAGAATCTGTTTGCAAACGAAATAAAGACTTTAAATCTTAAAATGTGTGCAATAAAATCTGCTTAAAATAAGGTCTTCTATAATAAATAAACTTCTACTCATTGCCCAATAATGAAAAATAAGTTCTTGAATAAAGTGAAATCATTTGTTTTATTTTCAATCAAGCAGTCATCATAGTTTCTTTTTATGTTTCTTTATATTTTCTATTTTGGAATCCTTTTTGTTGACAATTAGTTTTTTTTCTCTCTCTCTCTTTTTTCTTTTCTTTCTTTCTTTTTTTTTTAAGTTCCATGTTCAATTCTTCCAACATAAAAAACTAAACTTAGATCACAGCTTCTTTTAATTGAAAAAAAAATTCCATCATGAAAAATTTTGCAACTTCCACCTTTGGATCTAACTCGTTCTTTTGTGTTTTCAGTGTTAAATCTTGTCATTTAATATTTTTTATTCTACATGTATATTTGTTATTTGTTTATTATTATTTCTTCTATGGTATTTACTATTTTTAATTTACATGTATAGCCCACTCCAAATTCGATAAAAAGTGAGCATAATTCTTCTGTGAAAAAACCCTCCTTGCCGACGAAACCGTTGCCTACAGCCAACAATCAGACTAAACAAATTCAGGCGATTAAACGTCCTTCTCCATCTGTGCCCTCTCCACCTATGAAGGTCAGTAACCTAATGACATTTTTGAACACTTGTTTTTTGAAGTAGTTTTGCATCGTATTTAATGTTTTAGTACAGTTGGATCTCTGTTAACGACTTTCTCTACTCAAGGACGACTTTTCACGGTCCTGCGTACTCCACTGTAGTTATAACAGCATTCTATTTATGGATGCTTTCTACATAAGGACGATTTTTTGTGATCCCTTGAGAGTCGTTAAATAGAGAGCCAACTGTATTCTGGACCGTCAAATGAGAATGGTTTAAAGGTGAAATGCAGTAACTGATATGAAAGTAAACTAGCTATTATCAATATGTTATGGTGAATATTGTAATTGTTTCCCCCATTTAAGATGCTTGTAGTCATTTTAGTTTTAACTCCTACTCCTTGCTTATGAAAACTTTTTTATTTATTTATTTGTTTGTTTTTCTAGAAACCAAGAATGACAAGTTTAAAAGATATTACACTGTCAGAAGCTACAAAACATGGAACTTTGAATGATTTTGCTTTTTTTGATAAAGTAAGTTTCATTATGAATTCGTTTAATCATCTATCGCGACCCATCCTCACTATAATAATGTAAGTGACGTTACTTGCATTGTCTTGTCAAAAGACTATATAAGGAATGTTTTTTGAGGTAATCTTTGAATATTTTATTGCAATTTAAAGCAAATATGGTGGGATTGCAAATAAAGTATATTTTTGTGGATTTTTTTAGACAATTTCAAACTGCTCCGTAGTCTGTTCAGATAGAAAATGCTCTAGGCTATTTCTTCACTTAGTTTAGTGCCTCAAGTGTTGCAGAACTTTAATGTTTTTACATTGATTTGCAAGTTATAGTAATTATAATCAAGAGGTTTGGAAAGTAAACATGAAATGCATTCACTTCCTTTGCTCTAGTGGTATTTTTATTCTTGTCTGTGCCAATAATCAGAAGTTACAAGGTCAAGTGTGGAGACTTAAGACTTACAGCATAATCAACTTATATTGTTGTGAAATATAAATTAATTAAATTTAACTTTTAATTGTTATTCAATTAAAAATACAGATATATTAGTGAAACAAAATCAAAGTTACGAAATTATGGAAAAAGTCTGGCCATACTCCAGAAATCAGAGGTGTGTAAGGTAAATGAAGATTAAAATTGCTAGTCTTATGCTGTCCATCATCCATTAAGAAGACTAACTTTGTTTTATCACCATAAAAAAAAGCCAACCTTGAACATCACTTAACTTTCACTTAAGTTTAGGTTGAATATTTTTTGGTCCTTTTTTAGTATTGTGCCTTAAGCAGTTTAGACCATCCAATTTTTAAAAAGAAAGTTCATCTCACTTAACAGCTCTGCATTCCATTTTATTATTCACTAGTGGTACCCGCACGGCTTTGCCCGAAAAATTAAAAGATCTTTTGGTTCGCCTGTATATTTACAAATAACGTATGGTGAATTTTCTTGCCAATTGGCTTGTCCCCATGTTACGGTTCCATGTTATGATAATTTCGTATCTCGCCAATTGGCTTGCGCCCATGTTATGGTTTTACGTAATGATAATTTCGTAATTTACTCATCCATCTTATGATAATTTTGTTCTTAAAATTGGAATTGAAAAAGAACCACGTGGAATTTTCGAAAAATTGCTTCGAGGTGCACACCCCCATGCTATAAACTAACTTTGTGCCAAATTTCATGAAAATCGGCCGAACGGTCTAGCCGCTATGCGTGTCACAGAGATCCTGACAGACAGAGAGACTTTCAGCTTTATTATTAGTAAAGATAATGATAAAGATGATATGTGTTGCTGTGCACATTAAAATGTTTCAATCCTGTGATAGTTGCCTGTTTTGGCTGCACTTCCTCCCCAAGCTTATCCGGATAAGCTAAGACTTACTACTCACATTTAGTAAAAAAGATTTAAAATTTTGTGGACAAGATACTCTGTTGTTTGATTGTGTACATTAAGTGGTTGTATGTTGTTACAGGTCTTAGTTTAAAAAACAACCTTCTCCCCCCCCCCCCTTCCTCCTCTCCATCTCTCATTCTTTCAAAAACTGTCAAGTAGCATTTTATAAAATCAATCACGCCTGCTATATATTTGTGTTGATGGATATCTCTGTGTTCTAATCATACTAATGAATAATGAACTTTTTTTTCTAGGTTCGTAAAGCATTTAAAAGTCAAGAGATTTATGAGAACTTTTTAAGATGCCTTGTGATATACAACCAAGAATTGATATCAAGACAAGATTTGGTTTTACTTGTATCTCCATTTTTATCGTAAGTTATTTACGTTACCTAAATTATTAGCATATTTCAAATGTAGATAAAAGTTACATTATATTGACTGTTGCTGCATGCAAATTCACCTAAATTCTATTTCTTATGAGTAAAATAAGTTTTGTTTCTAACTTTACTCCTAACTGCAATTTGTTGTCAACTTGAAAAATATCTTGAGATACTATTTTTCCTTGGTTTCGCTGAAAAAAAGTGGGTAAAAAACGTCTTAATTCCAACGTTTTCCTATTGTTGCTATTAAATCCGAAACACGTTTCTTCAAATATCTGGAAAACTCATTTCTGCAGATACTGCCGTTTACCTGCACACGGCAGACTTAACCAATATAAATTTTGAAAAACTGAAAACTTCTTTAATCGTACACCTTAATTCTTCATTCTTGACATTTTCAAAAATTGCATTTCTGTGGATATTTCCCTTGTTTTTTTAATCAAAGGAAGCTTATCCTAGTGTCTCTTGGGAATAGATTAAACTAATTGATTCTCAAGAGAAGCAGCAATGAACAGGTTAATTCAATTTAAGTATACTGGTATTTTAATTTGAATATTTTAACAATAGCTTGAAAGTGTATTACACGTGAAAGTTATGCTTATCAGTTAGTGCTCTGCTCTATTACCAATCTTTTACCAATTTCTAACCTTTCATTTCAGGAAATATTCTGATCTGTATAAATGGTTCAAGGATTTCTTAGGTTATAAAGAAAATAACAATAATAATAACAATACTAGTGTCGATATAGTTCCTAAGAAAATTGAAACTCAGGAAAGAGAAAGAGTTGGAGATTTCGCTACAGAAATTGGTGAGTGCTTGCAATTGGTGGTGTTCTTTTCAATAATTGATTTTATGTTGAAGCTTGTTGAAACCCTGTAAATTCGTAAGAAAAATTCTGAGTTTGACCCCACACTACTTCCTTGTATGCTTTAAAAAAACCTTGTAAACTGCTTGAAATAAATAGTTTTATTTTCAATTGCTTGATAGCGTTAAAATTGTGTCTTTAGTGATGAAATTTTTTGATTTATTTTTAAAAAGGTACACTAAAAAGCCTTGTTCTCTGCCCCCTTTTTTCCCCGAAGTTTCTCCATTTTTATTTGAATAATCCAAATATCTGTAGATTTTGGGATTCTTTTGAGACTTCCACTTAACTGAATTTTAATTATTACTCAAATAATAAATATCTAACTTTTGGAAATTAGTTATTTAATGGCTCTTTCGTTACTTAGTTACTGGCTTTCATTTATGTTTTATTGCGTTTCTTAATATATTTGGAGAGCCTATTTCTAATTTTAATGGAACTTATAGTGTTGTTTAAAGGTGTGTTTTGTTTGAAAGTACATTAACAAGGTGAAATATATTACTACTATTAATGTTTATTTGTTAACATTGATTTTTAATGCTATTATTGATCATTATTGAATTGTTTATTCTACTTATTACTGAATTCATATAATATGTTAAGATTGTTAAAATGTAAGTTTTGCTATCTGCAAAAGTTTGTAAAATAATTAATTTGTTTGATGGTTTATTTGTATAAGATCTGAATAGTAATGTTTTTATCTCTACTTTCCAACAAAATTTTGTTTTCTTTCTACCAGATTATTCTTCATGTGTGAAATATGGAGCAAGTTACAGAGCTGTGCCAAGAAATTATGTGCAACCCAAGTGCAGTGGTAGGACTGCGCTGTGTCATGAGGTACATATTCTTTATTTAAAAAACAAACAGTGTTAAAAGAGTAATTTAACTTTTTTTCCCGTGATTAAATTATATAACTTTCCTTTAAGAAGAATTTTTGCTCTCTTTAGGTTTTGAATGACACTTGGGTCTCTTTTCCGTCTTGGTCAGAAGATTCTACATTTGTAAGTTCCAGAAAGACACAGTTTGAAGAGTATATTTATCGATGTGAAGATGAGAGATTTGAGGTAAAAAAAAAATCTTTATGGATAGTTAATGTTTCTCAATTATATTTGAGTAAAGATGGTTTTAAAATGGTTTCTTTTAAAACATTGTTTTATGATTTTCAAAAGAGTATCGTTTAGAGGTCTTTTCCTGTAATGTTATTACATTTTATTTGTTGTGCCTCATTGGCCCTTTGAAGCACTTTTATTTGCCTTAAGGTTAGAGAATGGGAACACTTTCAACTCCCCCTGATAACCATTTTATTTCACTGTTCAAAAAGCTATAAATTATCCCCTAAAAATGTAGTCACTACACCTTAAGTTTTCCTTTCAGTTTCTCTCTCTTTCTCCCGTCATGTGACTACTATGATTCTCACATGTAATTTAATATCCAAAACAGGCTAATATATTTAGTCAAATTACACATGCTATGTGCTAATATTTTTCGTTAGCTTGCAAAAATCTTGAATGCACAAAATATCATAGAACAAGTATGTAATTTTAACTTTGTTTAGTTGACCCTTCATTTTGTTGCTTAATAAGTATGGCTCCAAAATGTTATGTGGATTTATTTTTTTGGGAATGACTAATGATCTTTGTGAATTTTTATCTTAAACTTGTTGTAATTTTTAAAGATGTCTTCCTTTACCTCCCCTCCCCACACACACACTCTGCCCACACACACACATGCACCCTTTTTTTTTCATCTGTTATATAATTTCTAAGAAATGTATTTTTTTTCTTTTCCATTAATTTTTAGTTTGATGTTGTGTTGGAAACAAATTTAAGCACAATACGCATACTTGAAGCAGAAATGACAAAAATTAATAGAATGTCTCCTGAAGAGAAAGCTAGATATCGACTGGATGATACACTTGGCGGAAGTTCTTCAGTTATTCAACAACGAGCTATTAAAAGGTAGGTACTTTTTAGAATTTTAATGCTTGTTAGAGTTTGGTTGTTTAAATTGTATTCCTTAAGCTGAAGATGTTACTTAAATTTTAATGAAAACTTCAGTAAAAGTTTGATCAAGACATCCAAATGTCCTTTTGTTTAGAATATTTCCCTTGAGTTCTTAGTTTCTTTAAAATGTAGTTTGTTTATGCAAGTTGTCAAGGTCAGCAGTATTTTCCCCTGCTATAGACAAATCTTTCATTGAGAAGACTGTTTTCCAGAGATTTTATGTTTTTAAGGAACATATAGAATAAATGCATAGCAAAACATCCGTGCTAGAGGAGGATATGACGAATGAATTTGTTAAAACAGTCTGAGGAGTTGTATGAAGTAACTTTGATCAATTCTCCCATTGTCTGCTCTCCCTCCACCTACCTTCATCGACCAGTATTTTATTAGAATAAAGGGGAACAGAAAAATGGCTGGTTGGAAATTTATTAACCACACTAGCAGTACCTGCAGAGCAATGCCCGTGCTAAAAATTTAATAGAAATCCGTTGAATAAAAAAAATTGACGCCACCTCCCCCTCTGATGTGAAATGATCCATTTTTCTTTGTATAAAATGCATACACACCTTTTCAAAAAAAAAAACCTATTATAGTTTCTTTGGAATTTAAAACTTTTCATCAAATCATTAAAATAGATTTACAGTTGCTTTAAAACTCTATTTAGCCAGTGAAGCGGTTTTTACTGCAATTTAAAAATAGTTCCGCAAATTTATTGTTTATCGCCAAACTCCCCCAGCATCCACGCTATCATAATCCATACGTCTAAACGAAAAAAAAAAACATCCAGTGGAACATTCAAAAATCAACGTCAGAAAAAAAAGAAGAAAATGTCCTACATTTCACTCAGATAAAAACAAATCAAAAGTTTCTTTTCTTTCAAAACAATGAATTTTATTAACGGTTGCTTTAAAACAATAATGATAGACTGAACTGCTCAGCACCTAACATGCCAAGCAGCCACTCTACCATAACCCAGCCCTTTTGCGAGTGAAGCCTTTGTTTTTTCTTTGGCAATAATAAATGTTTCGCCAAACAAACAAAAAAGTATAAACTCACATTAACCATAGCTTTCAAATCTATATATTAAGAGCTGCGTTGCCTGGCTTTGCCCGGTCTACCTTGAGAATAAAAATTGTGCCAAGTGATATGTATTCAACATTTAGGCTTAAATAAAAAAAAACATGCAAAATAACCCTTCCAAACAATGACAACAGATATTAAAATACAAAAGATGGATTTTAAAAGCGTAACCATGGAAACTCAAAATAAAATAAATTTAAGAAATTAAATGCAAAATAAGGAAAGAAACAATGGATTCAAAAAGCGTAACCGTGAAAATGCTTAAAAAAAATGGCTGACAATCTGAATCAAAATTTTTTGAATTTGATTTGAAAACGCTTGTAACTTTTTTCCTTTGAAGATAGAAGCTAATTTTTGCGACCAAAGGTCGTGATATTTCTGGAGTAAAAAATGTCGCTTTTTCCAATAGTGTCAAAAAGAAAACTGTGGGACAATTCCTTCTCTTTTTATCGATTGATTTAATGAAGAAAGTAATGCCTAAATTTCAGCTAAGCCTAGAAGAGTTCGAGCTAAAAATGCAAATTACTCCGGCTGTAATTAAGTTAGAGCATTGAAACAAATTGTTTAGAACGCGGAAAATTTTACCCTTTTCAACGATATATAATATTAATATGTGCAAGTAATTTTTCACTCCCATATTCGGGAATTGAAATTTGGGCCTAAATTGGAATAAAAAAAAGAACTATTTATCATTTTTTTTTTCGAATTATAGCCTATGTCACTCAGTAAAAAAGCACCTTTCATAAAGTGAAGGAATTTTTCAAATAGGTGCAGTGGTTTCGGAGATAACCTCGAACATATAAACACAAAAATCCACTCTCTCTTCATAATATTGGTATAGATTATTATTTTTTTAATTGCAATTTAATAATTAAGCACAGAATGTTATAAAACTTTTTTTTTTTGCTTTTTTTGTATGATTGAGAAGAAACTTTCCACCTTACGAGTGAAGTTTCCAAGTTGTTACAATTTCATGGTAAAACAAGAAGTTCCGTCCAGAACTAAACGAGCCACTTTCCCGTATACCAATATAGACTTTCTAGTATTTGATCAAAATTCTCAAAATTAGCTAAATTCAAAAATTATTTATGCCATTTATTTTTAAAAATATTTTAACCCAATTTCTAGAAATAAAATATGCCTCACTCATCTAAAGAATTAGGTGCGTAAAAAATAAATAAACGAACAAATAAAGTAGCAGCACCTGTTAAACAAAGCAGCCAATACATTTTATTCCGTTAAAAATATCTTTAGCCGCTTTCAAAAAGGAAAAAAAAAGTATTAAAATTAATAAGCTCAATAAAATAAATACATATCAAAAAAAAAGTTTGTTTTTCCCCTGTTGCCAAAAAATAATTTTAAAAATGAATTAATGAAATTTCAAAAATCAACAAAAACAAGAAGATGTCAACTAAAGAAATAATTTTCATTCTCAAAAAGAAAAATTGTCTGTGCATATCTTTAAGTAGAAACATAAAATACTCTGAATTTCTCCGTTAAAAGCTGAATACATAAATTAAAACATTAAAGTGAAAATAAAAACAAATCATATTAACAATTATTATTTCACTGTAAATACCATAGTTGCAGAGTTGGAATAAATCTCATTTCGGGATAAAAGGGTCTTATTCTGGCGCTGAAGGTACCTTTTTAATTCAAAGACTCGGAGTTAGAATCGCTCATTTCCCTTAGAGTCCGCAACTCTGCCAATGTTTTCGGAGTTGGACTTATTTCGAGATAAAGGAGTAGGAGTTAGTCATTTTTCCTCAGTGTATAAATTTTTGCCAAAGCTACGAAGTCGGTCGAAATCGGGGTGTCGAAGTACGACTAATTTTGGGGCACAGGAATTGAAGTCAGGTGCCCCAAAACTCTCGGAGTTGGTAGTTTGTCCTCAAGAGCTAATTCCAATCAAATTATTTGTTTGAAATAAATCTGCCTTTATGTGCTGAATCTACATTGACTTTCAGTTTCCCCGTAGGCGCTAATGTTAAGGCATTTGAACTGTTCAAAATTGAACAGAAAATTGTTTAAATCAAAAAGATATTTTATATACTTGTTTTTCATCAAAAGTTTATTCCTACAAAGTTTGTTTGAAGCAAATTTGCCTCTAAGTTTGTGGAATTGCCTTAAATTTCCCTGTAGGCACTAATGTTGTTTTTTTGAACTGTTCAAAATTGAACAAAAAATAATTCAAATCAAAAAGTGAAATATAGGAATGAGGTGTCCTTGCCGAAATCTTTGTTTGAATTGGCCTATTCACTCAAAAGATATTGGGGGGGAGGGGGGGGCAGACCGACCGACAGACATTTTTCCCGATCTCATTACCCTACTTTTTAATTTTTTGATATTTTTTTTCATGATATTTTCAAGATGCATTAAGCCTTCTTTCATGCTTTTTTCTTCTTTCTCTGGCTTTTACTGGGAAAGTAGGCCAAAAAAAGTACAAAAATAATTATCAGTCAAAATTTTTTACAAATTTAGAATGTTCCGAAAAATCAAAGCTATATCCCTTCCCCTAACTGTATATAAATAACAAAAAGAAATTAAAAATCATGTTTTGTGTTTGAAATCTTACAATAGTGAAAACCTTACCTTCTCTTTTTGAGCAAAAGGTTTTGAGGTTGCTTTTGATGTTACAGGTTTAATAATATTAACTGCACTACCATGCTTTTGTAGTATGCTTCAGTGGTAAGAGTTAATGACTTTTTAAATTATTATTGTTTTTGATGTGACATAATAATGGCATATATATTGCAAGGATTAACTTTATTAGTTTTAATCATATTGCAAAAGTTTTATTGGTTCTGAAGAAATTTCCGATGTTATTTGTTTTATATACTGTTTATTCCTTCAATAATTATTATAATTTTTGCAAGCATTACAGTGCTATTTTGTTTTTAGAATTTATGGTGATAAAGCTGGTGATATTATTGAAGGTCTTAAAAAAAATCCTGTATCTGCAGTGCCTCTAGTTTTAAGACGGTAAGTAAATGTTTTTGGTTACAATTCATCTACACTGAAAATGTTCTAGTTGGCATTGTGTTTCTTGAATAAAATACTCGGTCTGTCTATGACAATGCAGGGTGGCGACAGATCAGGGAAAAGTCAGGGAACTTTATTAATCAGGGAAAAGTCAGGGAAATATCAGGGAATTCCG
Source organism: Uloborus diversus (assembly GCF_026930045.1). NCBI lineage: Eukaryota > Metazoa > Arthropoda > Arachnida > Araneae > Uloboridae > Uloborus > Uloborus diversus. The sequence continues at coordinate 11,011,239 of NC_072735.1, forward strand.
AAAAAATAACAAAAAATCAGGGAAAATTGATTTTATGATGAAAAAAAAATTTTTTCTTTTGCTTTACAAATTAAGTACTCTAATTCCTTACGCATTTTCCACCAATTATCTGTTCAAAAAAGAAGTAAAATTAATGAGATGCGATTATACACCGCCGCATATTTGTGCATCTTTTTTCCTCAACGTCAAAGTATTGAATCTTATTAACCACAGGATGAACTTCCTAAGATTGCTTCTGTGTCTGTTAGGATGTTTATTTTACCTAGCTTGAAGTTTCCTTTAACGCTTTCAATGCTACGTAAAATCAACAACCATACAGGCAAAGAGGAAGCCTTCATTAATGCCTTAGCTCCTTTGCCTTTATTCCATTGTCTCGAAAAAAATTAGCGTACTGTAATCACGATTTCAAGAAGAAATCTTTGGTTTTTGAATTAATACTGATGAAAGCTTAAAAGTTATTACTTCTTCTCATTTTTAATTTAATTGCTAAAATTGAACTTTCAATCAAAAAAACTTTGTTTTTTGCCGTTATACTATTTGTTGTCGCCGCAGATTATAAAGGTTTTCTTTTCTTTAGACTTAAATGATTCTTTTATTTTGTAACCAAGTTGTATTCCTCTTTTATATATTTTGAAATTAACTAATTGCTGTTTTTTTTTTTCATTTCAAAGTTGTTTGTTACAACAGCAATCTAAGTTTTTTTCTTCGTTACATACTGAAATCATTTGAAATGGAGTTAACTTGTTTACTCAAGTAATTAATTCATTAAAACCTATGTTCTTGATTAGAGAAAAGCTCCCTATGAATGGATGTCAAATGGTTTCATCTGTTTTGCATAAATATATCAATTAGTTATATAAGAATAACTACATTACTTCTATTCTTTCACTATTACTTGTTGTTCTTGCAACAATGTATTATATACTGTTTGAAAATTTTGTTCAAAATAATTTCAATTACTTTTTAGTTCTATCAAAAATACTTAAGAGTGGTTTTAATAGTTTCTTAAAATTTTTATGCTAAACGGTTTCTGGAAGCAAAGTATTTTTTTTTTTAAATTTTCTATAATCTTTCCACGTAGAAAAATTTAATATACTGTTTTGTAGGGTTTTTTTTTTCTAAAAAATTGACTTGATATATTTTTTTTTACCATTTTATTAAAAAAGTAGCATTTTTTAAAAATATATCTTTAGTTCACCAACATTACACAACTTAAAACGTTTAAAATACTGCATTTTATACAAACATACAATGGATTTCAAGTGGAGCAAAGAAAGGAAACCATTATCATTGGTAACGTAAATCAGGGAAATTTGGTGAACTTAATCAGGGAAATCAGGGAAAAGTCAGGGAACTTTTTTTCACATTTCCTGTCGCCACCCTGCAATGCATTCTCTCTCTTCTCATATTTTGTCACAATTGTCTTCAAGTACTTGTTTAAAAGGGGGGAGTATGTGAAAAGAAAAATCTGATTTGTTGTTAGAATATTTTTGTGCTAAGTTTTGCATCATGTGTATAGTCCATGTACCAATTTTTGTATTAAATTGCCAATTCTTTAAATTGTAGGATGCTCTTATAAAGGAAGTTTAATTACAGAAGGTTAGTTTTCTGTCTTGTCAGCCCTAATCAGGTTGAAAAGATAAAAAGGGAAAAAATAATTAAGTTTTCCAACTGCAATAGTCCCCCCCCCCTTTTTATATACATAATTTTAAATCAAATTTGTCTCGTCTTTGTGATTTTATGAAAAATTGTAGATGAGACACAGCTTTTTAATGTAGATCAACCTTTTGAAACATTTCCTTAAATGAGCTGATGTGTGCATCACATGATTTCCTTTTACACCAATTTAATGTTACTTTCCAATTATTGGCAATTTTAATGTGATTCAAGAGTTAACTCTCTAAATATCACCAACAATGGCCACATTGAAACCAGATTTGAAAAACAAAAAAAAATCACCAAATCTGTCACCTAGTTGGCGACCAAAAGACTGGCGATAATTTGCCAAGTGTCCTCTAAATTATAACACCACTTGAGTTAGCATCAAAATTAACCATGAATTCCTCCTAAAAAAGGTGCAAAAATTCCTTTAGAAACATCGAATTGCAACCAAAAATGGAGGTGCACAACTAAGACCCCACTAGGAGTCTACGTTCCAAATTTAAAATTTCTTGGGCATACCGTTCTTGAGTTATGCCACATACATATGTACATACAGAAGTCACAAGAAAACTCGTTGTTATTTACTTGGGAAAGTCAAAATGGATGTTTCGGGTGTCTATAAATTCTTAGGTACATATGTGCGTGTGGTCGGGTCGGAAAAAAAACTCAACTGAGCAAAATGGAAATTAAGGCCGATTTTTGAGTGAAATTTTTTTTGTGAATACAATACTTCCTTTTTTGTAAAAGGAAGTAAAAACTTGTTAAAGCCATTATTTTTGGTGAAAGTCCCTGGTGAACTGGACATTTTCAAAAAAATTCCAATTTTTTTTCAGGGATGAAAATTTTCTGCAGATCCGCGATTTTCCGCTTTTTGTATTTTTTTCATTTCCTAACCGCCGAATAATTTTCAAGCGATCGATCTCGATCGCGTTCTTCCCCTCAGGATTTTTGATGACTCACGTGTTCTTTCTAAGGTAGCAAAAAGAAAGGAACTTTGTTTCATGGGTGGGGAGGGAAAAAGGCTCAAGAAAGAAGTAGAAAGCATCAGCGTTCATGCATTTCGAAATCCGACTGCATCCACTTCCATAACCCTTGCTCATTTTTGTCTACTATGCCATCCTATCACTTAAACCTTTATGACTTTTTGTAGTCTGTTATTTTCCACCCTTCTTGTATGTATTTTATTTTTTGCTGAAGACTTGTACACTCATTGTTTTGCCACGCCCATTTCACAACCACTTTCTAGCGATCGATCGCGCAAATACCCCCTCACCTCCCTTCTACCCCAATCTTCCTATCAGGATTCTTGCTGAGGCACACGTTCCTTCTTCAGTAGAGAGAAGTAAGGAACATTTTGCTGTTCGTAAAGATAGTGAAATAGGAGTGGAGGGGAAACGTTGGAGAGTGATGGTGGGTGCAATCGTTAGATGTAGCTTTTGAAATCCGATTGCATCCGCTTCTGTAACACTCTCTCATTTTAATCTGCTATACTATTCTACTGCATAGACATTAATGCCTTTTTGTAGACTAATATTTTCAACCCTTCTTACTCTTTATTTATTTATTTTTTTATGAAGACTGCCACTCCCATTCAAAAATATTTATCCTATTCCATCTGAGTTAATTTAAGCCAATGTCATCAGGGATCTGTCCAGAATTTTTCACAAGGTCCGTTTTTTGTGAAAAATCAAATAATTTTGTGAAAAATGAATTAATTTTGTGAAAAATCAAATAATTTCGCAAAAAAAAAAAAAAAAAAAAAATTGTTAAAACGAAATTTTACAATTTAGAGATGGCACAAACTGCATCAATAAAACTTAAAGTTGAGTCTTTTACTCTTCTATGTCGAAAAAATCATTCTGGAGTGTTTATCTGATATTTGGCGGGGGTGGGGGGGGGGGGGGCATCACTCTCTCAAGTATCAATATTTATCTACCATTCTACATTATGTTAAACTATACTAGAAATATTTCTGTACAGTATTTAAAATAACTGTAACAAAAAAATAAATAAATAAATAAAATAAAATTCAGAATAGGGTTCAGCATTTAACTTTTTGACCCAAGACACTCTTAAAAAGCACAGAATTTCGTTTAAAACTTATAAATTCCGTGATTTTAACAAAAATAAAAGGATATTTTAATTGTTTACCTCTTAACAAAGCGTAGTAAACATCAAAAATTCGAAAAATCAGATTCCCATAGCGGATGCAAAGAGATCGCAATTCTCAAAGTGAAGGCATCAAAAGTATAAAAACGGCTTGTAAAAGAAATATTTTTGATAAAATTATTTTAAAATTGCATTTTAGAGTCCTATGATAAACATATCATTAATATCTGTGAAGCAAAAAAAAAAATTAAACCATTGATTCAGCATTTTAATTTTTGACTCATAACAGAAAATTGAATTTTGCTTTAAAAACTTGAAATGAGAGTTCCAACAGAAATAAAGAGACTTTTCATTTATTTGCATCCTAATAAAGCGAAGTTAGCTTGGAAAAAGAACAAAATATGATTCTCATATCGGATGTTAAAAGATTGCATTTTTCAAAATGTAGACATCTAAAGAAAAAAAACGGTAATTAAAAGCGTTTATTTAAAGTTAATCATCCTTGTTAGCATTAAAAAATCAAAACTGATATAATTTTCTCCCAAAATAACAATTAAACATCGCACCACCGCAGAAACGCAAATACTGACAAGCTGGTAAAATGATAAGAATATTTTCTAATCAAGTCATTATAAAGGTTCAACGCCAGACGCTAAGTTGTGATAATTTTAAAGTTGGTAACCCTATCTGAAGAGATCATATTTTTTCCCCACCCTTACTATCTATCCCTTTGCAGTTCTAAGTTCATTTCCAGATATATATTATTATTGTTTATTAAATCATAAGCGTGCTTACCAATGCCTTTTCAGAAAAGTTTACTACAACACCGCTGCTAATTAGCTGTGATAAAACAAACAACCATTATATTTATTTGGCAGTAGCAATTACTTATCACTTGCAGGAGCATCGCAAGAGTGCCGATTTTTTTTTTTTTTTTTTCAAAATTAGCCGGTTTAGTATAAGCTGATCCCTCTAATTTGACTTCAAAAAAGGCTCCAAAAATTATCGGTTTATACACAGAACTATGGTTTATATACTGAAATATGCGTTATTTTGCTTTTGCTCTTTCAACAAACAATTTGTGAAAGATCCGATCTTGTTTATCATAATTTTGTGAAGGATCCGTTTTGTTTGATCGGGATTTTGTGAAAGGTCCGTTTTGTTTGTTTGGGATTTTGTGAAAGGTCCGTTTTGGTTGATCGGATTTTTGTGAAGGTCCGTTAACGGACCCAAATATCCTCTGGCCAGACCCCTGGTCATTCTTCAAATCTAGTTTTAATGCTTATCAGGCTTACCAAAGATATAGCTCTTGAAGATCTTAATAAATTCAAATTTTTTTTAACTATTCTGTGCTATTTTATTATGACAGACATGTAAATGTAGGAAATTGAAAATGCTTAGATTCTCAAATCATGACATGGTGTTTAAAATTTTTTATCAATTTAAAAATTATCCTTTTTATGCTAGTGCTTAAAATGACCGTCAAAGTTCAAAACGTTTCAGATTGGGTTTGGTTTTTTAATAATTTTTATAGAATATACCCAGCTGCTCCACAAAATTTCAAAATGCTCTTCAAATTGTTTCTCCAAAATTAGCCACAAAAAAAAAAAAAAAAAAAAAAACTTGTTAATATTTAAAAGACAGTATAGTATCGATATAATTTGGCATAATGTAAAAAATATATCTTAAAATTTTAAGTCTTGCAATTTTTCCTCTTTTTTAACTTCGGGCTATTTTTATCCCTGTTTAAACCCTAGCTTTTATGTAAACAAAGGGGTCTAATGTTCTTCCAATCTACTAAATTATTTGTTAACCTGACCCTCAAAAAATTCTCAGACAAGATATGGTGCAACATGCGCCTAACGAAAAATGGAGTGCTCTGGGGGAAACAACTTTTTCCAGTTATCCTAGGAAGACTGCAATGGCTCTCTTTAGAGGTCTCACTGGACATGACTGTTTACAAGACCATGTTTATAGAATCAGAGTGGTGGATTCTTCAGAATGTTCTTTGTGTGACTCCAAACAACTAATGACTTTTGAACATTTAGAAAGTTGTATTATTTTATTTTAGTATGAAGACATTGTCAAAAAATATTGGAGAGCTCGTGAACTAATAGCTTAGGTTCAGCCAAATGTTGGGCATTTGTCAAATAAATATGAAAAACAAAGCAATTTTTTAACTTACCTAGATTTTTATTTTACTTATCAGGGTTCGTACAAGTCATGGAAATCATGGAAAGTCACGAAAAAAAAAATAAGCCAATTTCAAATCTGAAAAAGTCATGGAAATTAATTTGAAGTCATGGAAAATGTCCTGGGCAAAGAGAAAGGAACAGTAGCTAAAAGAGCATTAAAACTTGAGTGATTTAACAGTATTGTGCATAAAAACTGTTAAAAATGGAAAATTGAATGATCTGAATCTGAATTTTGAAATCTCATTGCATCCAATTCTGTAGCAGCCGCTCGTATTTTTTTGCAATGTGATTACACTGCTTGAACTTTTTCGAAGATTGAGGGTACAAGTAGAAGGGGAAGACCAGCAACAAGGTGGCTGGATAGTGTTGAGAAGGACCTAAAAATTTTGGGAGTGAACAGGTGGAGAAACCTGGCAACGTGTCGTACCGCCTGGAGGAAGCAGACGGAGAAAGCCTTGGCCTGCACCAGGCTGTTGTGCTGATGAAGAAGAAGAAGATTTTACTGCTTGGACATCACTCATTTTGAATTTACAATTATTTTCAGCACTTCTTTTATTTTATATTCTGTAGTAGTGAACTTGTATGTTCTTCATTTTACCACGCCTACTCAAACGCAATTCAATTGCACCCAAGTTCGTTTCTATCACTCTTAAAAAACTTTATTTTTAAATTTATCAGAACTTAACTTAATTTGTTGAAGGTTTTAGAAAACAAAGATCTTTATTCAGGTGATAGAATAGAGAAATAGGGGAATTCTAATTACTGTAAAACAGTAGTGCAAAACTAATTGATGCAACCCACTGATACGTTCAATGTCAGTAATCAAGAACTATGCTCTGGAATTACTGACCCTATTAATTTATATGCATTTGAAAATGTGCAAATAAATAAACAAGTTCATTTCAATCAGAAGATTTATCCATTACTGATTTTTTTTTTTTTTTTTTAAATAAATATCTGGTTTACAAACAGGAATTTGCTAAAAAATGTTGCTTTACATATGTTGCTTTACTTTAAAGAACTGAAATACTGTCAAGTTATGTGGATGATTAAATGAACTGTTGACACTAAAAGGCATTTTTTGAAGGAAATTTATTGGAACTTATTATTGACTCATTCAACCTTTTCCCCATTCTTTATCATTCTGCCTGTTTACAGAAAAATTATTAGACATTTAGGCATCATTACATCATTTACTGTATTTTCACTTTACTTAGTGCTTCGATGAGGTAGTGGCATTCAAATCTGAAGTTTTGCTAATGCTCATTTCCAAAAATTGTCATGTTTGACATTAAATAGTACTCTTTATGTAACAAGGTCATGAAAAATTTTATGAAGTCATGAAAATGTCTTGGAAAAGTCATGGAATTTTTTTTATCCAAATAGAGTATGAACCCTGACTTTGTTTTTTTTTTTTTAAATATTTATTTAAAGGGCCATATTTTTATGGTAAGTAATCAGCATTTATTGTATAAATTCAATGTATTGATTACATTAAACATTGTATAATGTAAATAAATATATTTTAAAGTTTGGATTGGGGTGTGTGTGCATGTATATACGTATGTACAAACTATTTTTTAGGTTAAAGGCAAAAGAAGAAGAATGGCGTAAAGCTCAAAAGAGTTTCAATAAAATTTGGAGAGAACAAAATGAAAAATATTACTTAAAATCATTGGATCATCAGGGAATCAACTTCAAGCAGAATGACGTGAAGTTTTTGAGATGCAAAAGCATATTAAATGAAATTGAAACAATATATGAAGAGGTATGTGTATTAGTTTGTTCAAATAAAATTTATATGACTGCTATGAATTATTATTAATTTTTCTCACATTTAACAGAGGCATGAACAAGTGGATGATGGTGTTACTGATGTTGCTACTGGACCTCACTTAGTACTGCAGTATAAAAGTAAAAATGTTTTTAAAGATGCAGCAAATCTTGTTATACATCATGTAAAAAGGCAAACAGGCAAGTGTAACAATTTTATAACGCTATATTTAACGCCTGATAAAATTATATTTCAATCCTTTACTTAAAAAATAGTAAGCAATATCAATTCTTAAAATTTTAAAATTATTTTATTTTTTTTATTTTTATTGTTAGCTGTGTCACCCAGCTTTGCATGAGACGATCTACCTCAAAAGTAAAAGTTTTGTCAAATGACGCATGTTCAACAATTAGGCTGAATTAAGAGAAAAAAACCACCAATATTGTAAAATTTTCCATCAAAATAATGATTCTTAAATTTCGTTATTTGCAAATCTAAAAGTTCCGAATAAATTAAAAGCAACCGTCCAGTAATGCAACTAAAATCCTTGATCATCTTCTGCTGGCAGTAAAAAAACGATAAATGGCCAAAAAATAATCAAAAGGAGAAATTTTTACCTCAAAGCAAAAGCAAGAATTTTATTTGTTTAGAGTCGAGAAAAAAAATGGCAACATCTTTCTAGGCAATGATTTTATTCACGCTAATTAAAACTGACCTCATGGCAGACAATAAATTTCCGATTTAATATTGATGTTCCATTGCTTAAAAATGCTTCAAATTTTTCTCCTGTTGATTTTACAGCCTTAGGGTTTTTTTTTTATTCAAAGGAAGAAAATCTACTCCGGGAGTATTTTTTCCAGGCTTTAAAATAAGACTAAATTGAGGACAATCAGATAGTTATAGCACCCTACATTCCTCTTCGGGCACCTTAGTACCTCCCTGCTAAATTTGGTCAAAAGTTAACTTAAACTATGGATTTGAAAAGGGAACATACATGCATATATATTCTGTTTTATTTCTATAGATTTTTTTTTTTTAATTTTTTATGTTTTTATTTTTATTTATTTATTTATTTTTTCAAAAGGGATGAAGAGCCCTGTAAATATTTCAGATTTGTATCTTTTGTGCTTACAAATAAAGTCCAAGCCTTATTAATATTTGAAACATTTATTAAACTGATCATTATAGACAATCGTCTAATATCAGGGGTCTCCAACCTTTTTTACTCAAGGCCCACTATACAAATCTTTGGAGGCAAGGGGAGCCATAATTGAACAAAATGAACATTCAGACAATCCAGTTAGCAACAGCCCCCCCCCCCCCTCCATGATCTTTTTGAAAATTAAGCACTCAGTGGTGGTTTTTGAGATCTCTTAGGATTAGTTTTCTTTTAATATGCTTTAAACAAAATATATTATTAACTTGAAAAAAAAAACTGTTAGTCAGCTTTCTACAGGTCGGAAAAAATCTGTTCGCGGGCCGGATGTGCTGTAGGTTGAAGACTCATGGCACTCTGGTTTTTCTCATTTTGTTGCTTAATTACACTTTGTTAGGAGGCAATTTTTTTAAATTTTTGTGTTCATTAACATTTTTAATTCAAAATTTTCAAGAAAAATTCTGTGTTTTTATGAATTAAACTGACTAAAAGTTAAATTTTTGAGTCCCTGTGTTTTGTATTTATAGTTTTTGATAGTCAAGTATTTTATGTATAAAACTTTGAATTGTTTTTCATATGTGTTTTAGTAGACTTTTTAAGTAGAGAGTGGATCAATTTCATAAACATTTTATAGGAACCCAAAAAGAAGATAAGCAAAAAATCAAACATTTGATGAGGCAGTTTTTCCCTGATTTTTTTTCTGCTCCTCGGGGAGATTTGTCGGATGATGAAGTCGACAAAGATGATGGTAAGTATTCCATTTAAATGCATGTTGTTTCAAAATGTATAATGCTTTTTGAAAAAACTTTCAGAATTTCATGATTTTCTCAACTGCAGAGATCAGCAAGAGAAATACATTTGTTTTAAGAACAATGCTTGGACTTTTTTAAATAGTAGTTTGTTTGTCTGTGTTAAAGCTTAAGTACATGCTAAATTAATATCAAAATAGTTTGATAGTGTTTATATTTAGTGCATTATTTTGAGATTAAAATTAAGCCCATTAATTTTAGCTGTACTTCTCTGGAAAAGGCAGTCTTCCTTGTTGACTCATTGTCAGCCATTTTCTCCCTTTGCTCTTATCAGGATGGCAAGTCAGACTGAGTTGAAACTACTAAATCAAAAACTGAGGAACTCATCATTGATGGCTAGGAGATCAACTTCCAGTAAAACTCCAGCCAGGGACCGTGTTAAGCATTCGCCACCACGCCAAATGCGATAAATCATAAATTCGGCAAAAAAAAATTCTAATTTGGTGAATTTATTGACAAACAAAAAATTCTCCGAAATTTCTATAGAAAAAACTATATCTCCCTCATTCTCCCCCCCCCCCCTTATCCTCAAAAGATTGTCAAAAGTTAAGTTATACTTCATTCTCTGATTAAATATTTTTTCAGACAAAAATACATTAAAATCAGTTAAAGTTGGTCTTCGGCTAAGACTTTTGAAATTTGGCTAACACTTTTAAAAATATGACTAATTTACTGGCTAACAATTTGAAATCCTCACCGCCCCTGTCCAGCCATTGTGATATTCTTGTTAATGAATGAGCTGTCCAATTAGCCAAACAAGGATGTAAACTTACACAGCCCCTCTTTGCTCTGCGTTACAGCCAAATTTCTTACATCATTTTTGAGGTTTCTAGTACTTTTGCATAAAATTCCCTGGCTTTAGATGCTGCAGGGTGTGGTCCAGCCTTCTCCTCAACCTTATCCCCATGAATCTTCCTAAGTAAGTTTTTTCTGTTACTTTTAAAATTTCCAAGAAACATGATTACCTTCGAAATTATCTCTTCCATATAAGCATCTCTGATGTACCCGACTGCTCCCTGTGTTCTACGGGTGAAACAATGAATTTTTACATTTATCAGCTTGAGCCTATATAACCATCTTCCCTTGTTCCCTCCTTTTGACAATTATGTTTCAAAGTCTACCTTATATTGGGCTGCAAGAAGGGAAATGGTCTGTCCACCCATGTCCCGACAAAATGTTTAAAAAAAACACATTTATTACATGCTAAATTGATTAATTAAGTATACTAAAAGTAGCTAATCTCACTATTCCAAAAACCAAAGCTATGATTGAATTTCCTTACTCTTTGCAGGAATAAGAGCCCAAGAAATGGGTGAAGGCATAGTCCACTTTCCGCCATTATTAAGCTACCCAAAACATTGGTATTTTCCAGAAATCTCTGTAGCAGAAAACTAAAATACAAAAATCAAAGCTCTGCTTTCTACAGGTCTACTTTAGTACAAAGCAGATTGTATTAAAATTAAATTTTAAATCATTTTCAAGCACATACACAGTTTAAAATTCACTTGCAGAATGAAGTAGTAGTACTTATCTTGGATTCTCAAATTCGGAAATTGGTTGTTTGCTAATAAGATTTGCAAACAAAATCCTTTAAGGCTATGTAAACATGACTTTGTAGCCTAATATTGTTGTTTACATGCTCAATGAATGCTCTGAAAAACCAGAAAACTGCAGATATTTCTTTCATTTTTGTAAAAAATTAATATTGATTAAATAGTTAAAATTTTGATTTCATTAAGTTTATGTTGGAAATATCATAAGGAAATGTTTAAATTTGGTACCCTTTCCGGAAAAGTGATCGACACAAACAACATGTAAAATGCAAAAATGCAATGGTATAAAAAGGTGTAACCTTAGCTTATGCTTGCGTGTAAAGGAAGAGAAAGATAAGTGTTAGTGAAGGATTTAATTAATTCATACAGATATGAGATAAAATGGTAAAAACTCCTAGAGAATGATAAACCACATTTGTTTTTGGCATTTGTATTGATTGTTTGCATGTATTCTCCTGAGAAAAGTGGGAATAATAAATGGCTGTGGGCATGAGGTATGTGTGTATAAGAAATTCTTATGCTCTGTTTCTTTTTCTTTTTTACTTCTATAGATATGGAAACAGAAGATGGTAATGATAGTCCAAAATCAAGTGTATATAGAGACTTACTTTCTTTGAATTTAGGATGCAGTAATAGCTTTATTAAAGACTCATCGAATACTGGTCATATTTCTCCATCTCATGATGATAAAAGCTCTGATAGGTCATTTTTTAGCTCTGCTCAAAGCAACACTATGGATAACTCCTTACCGGTAATTTTCCCATTTATAAAAAAATAATATACTTTTTTTTAAGTGACAAGTCACTAATTTTGCTACTCTCTCTCTTTTTTAAGGATGAATCTTATACTCTTATGTTTGCCAATAACAATTGGTATGTTTTCTTCCGTCTGCATCACATACTTTGTGAAAGGTTATGGAAAATCTATGAATGTTCACAGATACTAATAGCAGAAGAACTAAGAGACCAAGAAGAAAGAAAGCAATCTACAGCTCTTGCACTTCGACTTAAACCTCGAAGTAAGCTCTGCACTTTTTCTTTGAATACTCTTTGCGTAAATCACAGTTATTTGTTCTGATTACTGGTCGGCTGCTCAATTTGGAAACTGGAATTTTAAAATACCACTGAAAAACTCGACACATTTGTCTTTACGGCAAGCTAGGTTATATAATTTTGCAATAATTTGAAATATATATATATATATATGTTTTTAACTAGATATACTCAGACATAAGCCTAAGTTATTCTTAAAAGACACACACTTTTAAAGAATAACTTGGAAACTTGTGAATAATTAAAACTTTAATTTCAGAAAAAGGAAACTACCCACTTTTTTTTTTTTTTGAAATAGCTTATGTTTTGTAATGAACATGAAGTGCATTAAACATGTTTATGATTACAAATGTGCAGTTTTTACACTCTCATATCAGTTCTAATGTATGTTATATTTTTGCCATTGTGAGTATTCTAAAAGTGTTAGCTTTTGCAACTTCATTTTCATTTGTTGCTTCAATTCTAAAGCAATGCCACTAAAGTGTTGCTTTTTTGTTCCAGTTGCCTACTTTCAGTTAATAATTGCACGGTGTAAAATTGAATTGTTCTCAAAAAAAAAAGCAAAAATTTGATAAATGGTTTCTAAAAAAGATCTTGAACAGAGTTTATATTTGTTTTAAAGCTTAGCTATCTTAGTTAAATATTAACACTGTTATAGTAGTTCAGGTAGCAAAAATTAGTTAAGTTGTTGGAGCACAATATAACAAATATAATATGTATAATAAAGATAATGTTACCCTCAGGCATTTTTAGGAGAGGAATTCACCTTTCACCCTTTTAGAAAACCTTTGATGCACTCTGCACTTTTGTCAATAAGCTCTCTGCCCCTTTTTAGATATAGGAAAAACACTAGGACATTTAAAAAATGCCTTTTTAGTTTTGAAGTGTTCATATTGTAGGCTTTCAAAATGCAGATAAATCAATTCAAAATTAAGCTTTCTTTATTGTTTTATTTTCAAACTCCTTTGTCCAAAACTCACTGGAGGACACTTGAAATCAATTGCTAAAAATTAATTTTTCAAAAAAAAAAAAAAAGTTTGTACTTTTCACCCTTGTTTTTTTTAAAAAAAGAACTAAGGGGCTCTGCCTCCTGCTCGTTAATGCTCACCAACCCCCGAAAATTGTTTCACAATCATATTTGATTCACAAAGATTTAAATTGTCAATTAGAAAGAAATCGATTCAAAACACATTGTGAGCTCCCTTTAGAACAAAAAGCACCCCTTCCCTGGGTTTCAAAATAACTTGTACCAACTTGCAGAGCCGTAAGGGCCAAGGGGTTCATGAGCATTGAGAAACTGCAATTTTGTGCGTTTGAAAAGTCGCTTTCATATTTGTGATCTCTAGTACAATATTTTGCTATTTAGCTCGTACCTTGAATTCAGTTGAGCCTAAAATTTTCCATTAAAATCAAAACCCTTAACGTTCGTGAATAAGAAAGAAGAAACATGCAAATCGAAAAGAAGTAACTATGGCAACACCAAATAAAATATCAATAATTCTAATGAAAATAAGATTATTCTAACTTATTTTTTTACGGCTTGTAACTTTTTTTCCTTTTGAGATAGAAGTTCAGTTTTCGACCATAGGTTGAGTTAAATCTGGAGTAAAATAAGCCGCTCTTTTCAGTGGTGTAAAAATAAAAACTGTGGGACAATTCCTTTGCTTTTTACTGATAGATTTAATGAAGAAAGTAGTACCTAAATTTTAGCTAAGCCTAAAACAGTTCGAACTAAAAAAAGCATATAACTCCCACCGTGATTAAGTTATAGCATTGAAACAAATTGCATAGAATGCGAAAAATTCTATTCTTTCTAAGGATGTATAATGTTAATATGTGCAAGTAATTTTTCACCCCTTTAATAGGCAAATTACGAAAAGAAGCTTAAAAAATTAATTACAAAAAAACTAATTTGAATTTAAAAAAATGAAACCCTAAGTGCACAACCCCCGGGCTCGAAGTAATTTTGCACAACATTTCAAGGCTGTAGGTGCTATGGGGTCTCCTGGATGCACGTCCACCACAGACTTCGTTCCAGAATTTCTCTGAAACCTTACTTTTATTTACTATCAAGAGAAAACACATTCACAGAAATTGTAGAAATGGTTTTAAAAATACTGCAATTTTTTTTTCTTTTTTTCATGACTAAAAAACAATAGAAAAAGCAGGCTTTTTCCAAGGCATTCAAAACCACCAGACAATCAATACCTTTTTACTATTTTTGTATCTTTATTTCACTCCTCCAAAAAAATGGGAATGGCAATTTTAGTGCAAATAATTTCATTTATTGTTAGATTGTTGTGTAATTATATTTTCGAATAAAGCAAATCAAAACATCAGAAATGTGTTCTGGTGTCTGGATTTCGGAAATTTTGTTTGGTAAGTGGAATGTTTTATCAATGCTACTTATTTGATTTTAGAAGTTGAAATAAGTACTGAAAATCAGGTTTTTTGCTGATAAACAACAAAATTTTGATGCTACAAAATTAAACAAAACTGTTAGATTTTACTGTTTCATTGTATTTTTATTTGTTTTTAAATTCTGATTTTCTAGCAACTTTCATTTACAATTGAAACTTATTCCTTTTAGTATAGTTTGCATTTAATATAGCTTTTTACTATTTATTTCATATTTACTTTAAAATTAAGACATTTCTTTCTTGTCATTTTTTAAGTAGCTCACCTGTATATAGTTTTGTTAACTACTTGCATTTAACACAACTTCTCATTTTTAAGGTTTATTGTAATGCATATTAAAAACAGAAAAACTGATTGTATTTCTTTTTATTTGTAGCTAACATTGATATAGATTCTTATTATCCAACATTTTTGGATATGGTAAAAAACTTACTGGATGGAAATATTGAAAGCAGCCAATATGAGGATAATTTGAGGGAAATGTTTGGTATACATGCATATCTCGGCTTCACCCTGGATAAAGTTATTCAAAATGCTGTGAGGCAGGTGAGCAGATCAAATACTGTTGTAGTCTTTAACCTTTTAGCTTGTTTTTGTTGTTGAATCACATTATTCAGATGAAACAACTATTTTGTGTTTATTTTTCTTTTCTTCAACCCTTTGAGGTGTAGTGGTTTGTTTGAGGCCACCTAGAATTTATTTCAACAAGTGTTGACGGAACTGTGTCGGCTGAAAAAAAAAGTGTGTCTTCAAACAAAGCCTTAAAGGATGTATGAATGTTTTCATTTAGCATTTAATTTTTTTTTTTTTCAACTTTAATTTCTAGCTTCAACACATAGTTGGAGATGATCCTTGTACTCAGTTGACTAATCTGTTTCTTGAAGAGGCAAAGCATAAAGCAACAGGTGGTGCATGTTCAACATCATCTCTCCGTTCTACAGTTGAACTTGTATACCAAAAGAAGGCAGAACAATTGAGTGATGAAAACTTGTTCAAAATAATAGTGGTAAGTGACGATTTTGAAATCATTTTTATTTGCATAACATTTATTGAATATAACAGCAGTTCAGTTGTATATAAACATTTCAAAATTTGAGCAAAGGTAATGGAAGTTTTAAATATCAAATATTGCTGTGTGACCTAAGAAAAACAGGAAACTCTTTAGCTCTAGTAGATAAAACAGAGTGATATCTGTATTCACATATATAAAAGCCCTGATGCTGAGTGCTTTTAGTTACATGCTCACAAGTTTATAATTACTTAATTTAAATTGAACTTCAGACTAAAGCAAGACTTTTGTTAACATATTTCATAATTTAACCACCCTGGTAAGTTGTATTGTGAGCAATAACTAAATATAAAACCAAGTAAATCAAAATATTTGGTTGCAAACTGTAATTTGACTAGCTTTTTTATTTTCTTCTTTTAAATTTATCATTGATACTTACAGTATAAACAAGAATGCAAACTGACCATTGAGCTCCTAGACACAGATTCTGATGTTTCAGAAGACCAAAGCGCTGTAAATAAATGGAATGCATTTGTAAGAAAATATGTTTGTGAAGACAATATTGCCAACATACTCAAAGACAAACTAGCGAAAAATCCAATATTTCTTCCAAGGTAATTTATTAAACATTTTTCAGTATTTGCTCAATTTATCATTTTTTATTTAATAAAAAAAAATGTAACTTAAATTATCCAAAAGGAATATTTAAAAGTTCTGAGCATAATATCTGGTGTAGGGAGTTGGTGTGATATCGTATATCACATTTGTTTTAGATCATATTTTCATTTAAGTATTTGTTTTTCTAGTTTAATTTGTTTTGTTTAGTTTTACAAGTTTCCTCATTAATTTTTTTCTCTTTTTAAATTTTTTTTATTTTAAAACGTTTTTATACAAGTCATTTTTTAAAGCTCTTTCTGAACTTGTATCTTTATCAAATCTGTCCTCCTCTTCTGGTGCTTTTTTGTAATAGTGGATGGAGTCTTTCTTTTCTTTTGCTGTCATCTCTTCTCACTAATTTCGTTAATCATTTATGTTAATGTCTGAATGGCAGGAATCCTACTTTTCCTCCTTGAAATTTAGCCCATCATTCTTAGATGTTTTGTATTCACTTTTTTTTAAATCATATTTTAATCTAAAATAGGAAATGTTTTCATTATGTTTTTTAGACAGAACAATAATTGGTTGAATCATGCCAAAAATATGAATGAAGAAAAAGAAACTGACTACTCTCAAGAAAATGACTTGAGTTTGCAAAATATTCAAGATGAAATCGATGAGAGTAAGATAGATTTAAGCCGTCTAGAAGATGGTGGTGCCGGTGAAGCTGTGAAAGGTTTAGTGGGATTAAATGCTAAAGCTAAGTATCTGGAAAGAACCAGGCTGAATAAAATAACCGAGAATGGGGACTCGACATCTAATAGCTATGGGTGCAGATTTAATGTGAATTCATACAAAATGACATGGATTGTAGACAGTGAAGAATGTTTGTATAGGAAAAAGAGTCTTTCAAAAGCTTTGCAGGTGAGAATTAAATTTTGTTGATTAGTGATGACAATACATTATTGTTTTATTCCAGCTACAATTCAATTGTTAAGAGATTTTTTTTGTTAAAACATGGATTTAATATGTTGTGCTTAAAGTTTTTATTATTATTATTTTTTTTAAATATATTTCTCAGAGTGCATTTTAAATGATCTCTTTTTTTCTTTTTTTTTTTTTTCGTTTTGTAGTATGCAGTTCATCATTTCAAATGTTTCTAATTGGAGGGGAGGCAAAGGGGATATACTCTTGTTTTCCTGTAGCTCTCTGTAGTCCTTTTATATGAGGTGTATGGCCATAGTGTGGTAAAATGGGCTGATCATACTATTTCAGGATTTTTCTATGCATCGCAAATTGACTCAATTACTATATTTAGCAAGCAGGGTTGGCAAAAACCCGGGGTTTTTTTAAAAAGCCCATGGACCCAGGGTTTTTTGGGTTTTTTAAATACAACCCAAAAAAAAACAACTAAAGCTGGTTTTTTTTAAAGAAATGTGGGTTTTTTTGTCTTTTTTTTTAGGGAAAATGGGGTGCGTGTAGTATATTGTAGTGTAAGTATATGGACAAAGCACAAAAATTGTCTTGGGGTAAAAATACTGGAAAATTCAGCGTTTTCTGAAGAAAAGTAAAAAAGACAACGAAACCCAAGAATGGTGAAGTTTAAGATTTTTTAGTTTCCATGATTACCAACAGTTAGGGCAAAGTTACTTCTCAAGTGATTACTACATTTTTTTTTTTTTTTTTTTTGCATTTTACTTTATTGCATTTCATTTTGTTATGCAAAACTACTGTAGAACGTCAAAGTAGTTTAAATCCCTTTTTACTGGATTCAGCTTAATCAAGACATTTCTTTGAACTTCATGTTGACTGTTTCTATTTCTGTGTACAGAGTAAGAAATATTAAACTTTTTGTAAGATAATGAAAGTATTGTACATCCTATTCTATTTTCTGTTCGACCGTTTGAAAAACCTGTTAATTTCTAAAACATATACGTTGTTTATTGGAGATTTGTGACATGTTGGTTTGCAGAAAATAATTCACATGAAAGACTTATAGCTAGCGTAGTTTCTTCTGTACAATCTACAAATATCGAGAAAATCAGACGTGACAGGACTTAGTCCAGAAAATTTGAGTTATTTATTGACCAGTTAAAGAAAAAGTTAAATATATTTATTTAAAATCTTTGAAGTATTTTTTTAATGCCGTTAAGAGTTAAAAAATACTATTGAAGTTCAAAATTCCTTTTTTATGTCCATTGTCTGTGGTGAAGAACAAATAAAAAAGAAGTTTAAATTGTGAAAGTATTTAAATTAATTATTGTTTTAAAAAACTTCTCAGAAAATTTTAAAAAACCCAAAAGTGGGTTAAATAATGGGTTTTTTAAATGGGTTTTTTCAAAAAAAAAAAACCATTGGGTCCAATTTGGCGAACCCTGTTAGCAAGTGAATTGAACATGTTCAACAAGAGCTTAGCTTTCCAAACCTCAATTCCTTTGACTTTTTTTTTTTTTTTTTTGAACGTTCAAGTATGTCAGATGTCAGCCATATTAAATTATTATGTCATTAGTCCTGTAATTAAAATGTCACATGTCCCTTAAGACACCAGAGGCTATATTTTCACAAAATGTTGTTGCTGCGATAGACTTGTTATATTTGATAGTGTGCGACAATTGTTGTTTTATTACTAATAACTGTGGGAAAAAAATTAAGAACCATTCTAGCAAAAAAAAAAGGGGGGGGGTATGCCACTTTTTTTTGCCAAAGTGACAGAAATAGACATGATTTATTTATGGTCATTGTAACCATTTTAATTTTCACTATTTTTAACACTAATATCATGTAGGTCAAATGTTTACAAGTAATGTTTACAACATTCAGTTTATCACTTGGGTAGTTAAATACAGATGCTGTACTATTTTAGTGAAATGTATATTAGTTAATACACTGATTGCAGATGGGTAAAATAGCAGAAGATAATAATAAAATAACTCACTGGCTTTTGTGCAAAGGTTTAAACAATTAACGGTTGTAATAATAAGTTTTGTCTTTTAGTTAATTTTTAATAGAAGTGTAAAGAAATTCAAATTATAATCAAAATGTAATATGACTATGAAAAAAAAGAAAAAAATATAGCTCATATTAAACTTCCAACTTTAATAAGAAAAAGTATTCTCATAAAATAGTTAAATCTCATCAAATTCAGTCCAGTTTATTACATCAGAACATAAAGAATGTTACATTTTTATCAACATTGTATAACAAAAAGCAAGTTTTTAAACATCCATTTTCAACCTAGTTTGAGTTTTTATATTTTAAATTTTTTTTTTTATTTATTAAATTAATACTAATAAAATAATACCTAATTAATATTCTGATTCAAATTTCAATTCTATTGCATAGAGAACTATATTGCTTTTGTCCATTTTTCCCAAGTTTTTGCCATTGTATTTAAACCACGTTTATTATTTTATTTCTCTTTTCTAGTCTCACCAAAAAGTTTCACAGAAGTTGGGGAAACGATTTCATGAGTGGCATCAGAGATGGCTCTTAGAAAATGTACAAGAAGATCAAGAAAAATGGTGCAAAAACTGGTTGTTAGGGTTGACTGAAGATAATATACCTACTACTTGCATTCGTGTAGACAATTTCACAAAGCCTCCATATTCCAGTTTTAATCGGTACAAAGTGCAGGCCCGTGAGAAAACCTGAATCATTCTAGATTAAAATATATCCCCGTGCTTTCTTGAACTTGTTCATGTGCAAATACAAACTGAAACCATTACTAAAGACTAAGGATAGATTCCTCTTTCATTAACATTACAATCATAACGTGTTATGTGCACTTAATTTTGTTTCATTGACTATAGCATTTTATTTAATGAGACAAACATCTTGCATTGAGTTTCTTCCGTATCACTTGCGACGAAACATTGTTTGACAAGAAAAATATTCTGCATTAGACATTCATTTCATGTGCATTGCATTGTATATCCCATTGACACATTTCAAATTGAATGTTTTCTTGAACTCTCATGTCATGCTGCAAAAGCACAAGAAAACGTCAGTGGACCAGATGATACTGCTTTTAATTTTAATATGAATGAAGCAGCTGCCAAAAACATATGCTGATTTTATTCAACAAAACAAATTATTTTTATTCAAACGGTGTTCAATGAATATTTAATTTGAACACCCTGTAAGAATGTAATTATTTCATGGTAGCTTTTTTTAGCATAAAACATCTGACTGTAAAATTTATTCCATTGTACAAAACACTGGTTGAAAAAAAAATTGTGAAATATTTTACATTATGCGGTATTTTTGTACCTTGAGATCATAAAAGGTAAGAAAAGATATAGTTTCTTCAAGTGATAATGTTGCCACCTGAATGTAAGGACTTACTATAAGCCAGAGGGAATCATATGAAAGTTTTTATCACCCTCAATGTTCTTGTAAATTTTTCATCTTAAAAATCATGAGTTTATGTGTTTGTATGTTTTACATTGTTGTTAAAATGGTTTTCAAATATCTGAAATATATTTTTTTTTTCTTAATTTTATATATTGATATATTTCTCTTCAAAACAAGTAATTTTACATTGAAGCTATCAATTGATTTGTTTAGTGGTGATTTTATATTTCAATTGTTAAAAATAATGACATTCTTTGGTGTGTAATATATGCTGATTTATAGAACATGAAATGCATAAACAAGACTTAGTATCTATGGAAAAACATAAGCTATATTTTCTCCTCTTTAGTTTTAAATACTGTAAAGAATAAAAGCTTCTGTAAAATTTTACTTTTAAATAATTAATATGCAAGAATTACAACCCCCTCTCGCAAAGCATTACTTTGAATTTCGATTTAAAAATTTTTAATTGATTTATCAAACTTAAAAACACATTGTATATATATATTTTTTTAATGTTGAGTTCTGAATGCATAAATGTCCTAAAGCAATGGTGCTCAACCTACAACCCACGGGCCAAATCCAGCCGCAAACTGATCGGTGTGGCCCGTTGTTTTGTTCAATGTTACAAATTGAAGGGCACTATTAGTGAAAATATGTCAAATTTAAAGCCACATTGTTCAGAAATTGGTTTCTGAAACACATGCATTTACATTAAAATAAACATTGTGTAAGAGACAACAACAATGTTTGGTTTGTGATTTTTTTTTGTTTGTTTGTTTGTTTTGCATATTTTATTATGCTAGTTAGAAAAGAATGAAATATTTTGAAATTTTATGTGTATTCTGGCCCACGAGAATGATTTTAATATGAGGTGCGGCCCTTGGGCAGAAAAAGGTTGGGCACCACTGTCCTAAAAAAAATTATACTCTCCCAGACAGTATAATTTTTACTCTTAATTCCAATTTTTTATATATTATGTTTTTTTTTTAATTGTTGTAAAAGAGTTTGATGTTCTGAAATTCTAGGCTCTGTTAAGCTGAAAAAATAAAAATATTCATGTCTAATTATTCCCTTTCTCTGCAAAGAATATTTTCCTTTAAAAAAGAAATAAGGTAATCAATGAAAGTTTTAGTTTTTTATTCCTACGCTAGGAAATTTA
Source organism: Uloborus diversus (assembly GCF_026930045.1). NCBI lineage: Eukaryota > Metazoa > Arthropoda > Arachnida > Araneae > Uloboridae > Uloborus > Uloborus diversus. The sequence goes on from NC_072735.1 coordinate 11,033,088, forward strand.
ACTAAATTTGTATTATAGTCCAACTTCAGTAATTTAAATGAAAGAAACGGGTATTTTTTCATGTGAATGAAATTTCACAAATAATTTTATCTTTAAAGGCCCTAGATATTTTACTTTCAATGAATGTTTAGATATGTTTTGCTCTTCTTAAATGAGTAATCCTAATTATTTCAACTTAAAATTGAAATTTACTACTTTGGTCATAAATAATTCTCAAGACTTGAAACCAGGAGAAGCCATTTCAGTAATAAATATTTGTATTGAAATAAACATAACTGAAGTTAACTTTGCTGCATTTCCACTTTTGAAAGAGAAGTTTATAATTTGATCAATCTTATTTACGTTTTTGCAAAGTTGTAGCTTTCTCTCTATAACTATTTTTCCTCTGTTCAATATTATTGCCTGTAAAAATCATAAATGAAGGAATTCTGTTCATAGAATTAATTGTATATTAAGTTAAATAAATTCCCTGTCTTTTTTTCTCTCTCTTCCTTTTTCCCCTTTTCTACTTTAATTTAACATTAACTCATTAATTATTGAGTGTTCTCCAAAGATCTTAATGCCCTTTCCCTTTTTTTTGAAAATAGATTTTTGTTCTTATTTTATTATAAACTTACCTTTTTATGCATTGCTGCAATATCCTATTTACAAAATCAAATATACAAAATTAAAATCCCTAGCAAAAGTTAGCCGTCTTAATCCTTTGACATCCAAGATGTAGAATGAGTATGTCCTAATTTATCACAAAGAACTATTAGACATTCAATGCATACAGAACATTTTTTGTTTCTGAACTCGTTTTCATTTTTTTGTAAAACTCTTTTTTGGCTAAGGGAAATCTGGCTATGTGAGACTTATCAATCACATTTCATCTCATAGCTTCGATCACATGACAGCTCAGGCATTGTGACCTTTTGTGGAGTATGGTATATAAAAATGGATCATTACCTATAGATAAGAGTATAAAAATTATGCATAAATTTCTTGATTATAAATAAATAGCAGCAGTATCCTCATCTTATTTCAAATGGAATATGAAAATACAAATTTGCAATAATTATTGATATATATGTACGTGGGTTGAATTGGGAGGCCAGAACTTACTGGAACACCATTCTGATTCTGGAAAATAAAATCCCCATTTACACAAACATAAAACTGATAATGACTCTGGAGATTTAAATTTTTCTAATTCGAGATCTCAAACTAGAAAAGGTTATGAGTTCACCCCTGACGTACGTGAAGGAATCAGTCCAAGTGTCAAGGGGTTAAAATAATACAGTAAAGGATTTTAGGCATTCAAAATGGTTTTTGCTACTATTTTGTAATTGTTTTATAAATAGTTCTTTTTAATTCAAATTTTTATGGAAGAATCCACTCTTACAATCACAAATTCAGGGTCGTTCTGAGCATCAATTTTTGGGATGGGGAAAATTCTCAATTTGCCAAACACTCCAAATTTTGCAGAATGATAAAATACTTGTATGAGACACACATCTAACAAAAAATTATACTCTTGCATTTAAAAATTACTATACTGCATTTATGTTGTTGTTAAATTTACTGAATCATCAGACGAAATTTGCTTTTATATGAGAACATTAAAAAGGTCTCAGTGAGCTCCCATCGGTGTACCCATGTACAAATTTTGCAAAAGCTACATTTTGGTACCCAAAGAAGTGTTGAAACACACCTTTGCTGCTATTTTCCTTGGTTAAGAGATTGGGTTCCGAAAGATAATCTGAAAAAAGACATTTCGTAAAACTCCCAATTTGAAAAACGAGCCCTTTACGAAAATCTTGTAGGCAAAAGCAGACCCATCTGAAAATCATTCACATTCTATGCTTGAAATCAATCTAATTGAATGACTAAGTTTCCTACAATATGTATTTTTAAATACTTATTATGAGACTGTTCTTATTTTTCCTCAATCTAACTCAACTATCAATATTTTTTAAACAGAACTAAGTTTCATGTAATTAATAGCTACTTCAAAAAAGAGCTAAAAAGTAAATAAATAAATTTAAAATATATATATATATATATATATATATATATATATATATATATATATATATATATATATATATATATATATATATATATCTAGGACAATGGAAGGTATTTAACTCAATCATTGCTGCATTTAACAACAACTTTGTGACCATCTTTTTGACAGTTCAAAAATTTCTAGATCTGTAACTATTAAAAATAATTTCTTGGTGCTTGTTCAGATAATTGACAATATGTATTCCCCCCCCCCCCTTTTTTTTTTTTTTGCATTATCAGTTAGATTGTTATTTAATTATACGGGGTCAGTTCTTTATAATTGTTATTTAATTATACAGGGTCAATTCTTTATAATTATAAAGAATTGATCTGGGGTGATTCTGTTTAAAAGTTACTGAACATTTTAACTAAAAAGTCATCAGTTCTGAATTGCAAGAAGAAACCAAAATCATATTAATATTGTTTGAAATGACGGTTCCAAAATTTTTTACTTTTATGTGCCCACACACTATATATTTATTCCCTTAAACATTTGCCCTGAACAACTCATGAAGTTCAATCTTTTCTATATCCCTTAAAACCTCCTAAACTTATAATTTTTTTTTTCTACTCATGAGGAAAAAATGACCTTTTTCTTGAAATTTCGTGCTTGTGTGATGGGGATGGAACTGTGAACTAAGGATGTTTTAAAGCCTAAAAAAAAGTTTGAAAACAAAACGGTTAAATTTGCAAAAAAAAAAAAAAAAAACTGGCAACTGGTTTTTTTATTTTTAAGCTATGTATTTTCTGAATTCACAACCAAGGCGTGGGATGTCTGTTCAGTCATAATAAAAAACAGAATAAATCGGTATTTTTGACAAAATAACCAAAGTATGAATTGTCTCTTTAATTTTTGTAGGAAATAGTGGAAAATGTTTTTTTTTAATGATGCCTTACTATTGGGGTTTGATGAAACATTGAGGAAGTTATGGCACTCCCACAAACACCTTAAAGAAATAATATATATTATATGTATCAGATTTTTAAAACTTTTATTAAATTTTGGCATAAAATTTAAATTTAGTGGGATTACAAGAATGTTAAGAAGTTTTCATATAGTTGTGAAAAAAAATGTATCATAGAACTGATAGGAATTTTCGCTTTAAGGATTTTACTTTACTGATAACTTTTACTTATAGGAATACACAAAAGTCTGAAATAGTGATATATTAAGATAAATATATCATCTTATTGAAAAAGTGATATATTGCTACTTTTTCTCCCTCATAAAAAAAACTCTCTCCAAACACGATGCTTGGAGGTCTCTGCTGGAGAAAGTCTTCTCTCCTTAAAAAATTGTTTATCTCACTTAAAAAGTTTCATCATTGTACACATATGTGTGCAAATCTTTGCTCTGTTATAAGTACTTGGAAATCTTCTATTTTCAATAATTGAATAAAAGTTTTTATCAGTTCTATTAATTGTTTTTCCAGAATTCTTAGTGATTATTAAAAAATAAGAACACTGAAACAGTCACAAATTGGCCAGAATATCTGCTAGCTTCAACCAGCTACTGAGTGAATAGTAAAATTCATTGTGAACATAGCATTTGAAAGATTCTTATCCAGAAAAACTAGTCTGCAAGGCTTTTTTTTAGGCCCCTGGGTGATCTCACACCCCTGTACAAATACCGGCACAGTTAAAATTCAAAAGGCTGAAGTTCTGGTCTAGATTGAGGTTTTTTTATGTTTTAAAGCCTTTTTTCCACAGCTAAAAATTGTCTTGCATTAAAATCTGATTTTTTATCCTCTGGAGCTGTAGGGGGGATTTGCAAGGCGTGATAGTCGCTGCAAAATTTTTCAGAATTGAAATGTGGAGAGAAATGCATTTATCTTGATTGTCTACAAAGATGCACACATAAATACTTTGAAACAAAAAAAAAAAAAAAAACTGTTCGAAGTTGGTTCAGGAGGTAATTTAAATGGAAAAGTATGCTGAATTTTTTTTTTCGTTGATGACAATACTTCTTATTTATTGCACAAGGAAGCAAAAGGTGAACATTCGTAAATCATACATAAATCATAATATTTTAGTTGCTTTGAATTTTCCAGATAGTCGGAGCTTTCAGAAATTTGGTTGATGTGTGACCCAATTACCTCTGACTTTCGAAACTACACGCTGTGCAAATTAATTGAAACAAATGCAAAAAAATTGAGAAACTGAAGAAGAAATGGTACTTTATTTAAATTTATACAAAATCAAAAGTTTTTAGTACATTATATCAGGGGTGTTTGTGATCCGAAATTTTTGACATTTCCGAAACTTTTGGGTTGCCCTTTCCGAAAATTTTAATCTGGCAACATTCTAAAACTGAAAAATTATGTATAAAAAATAAAAACTTTTAAAATGTCTTTTTTTTTTTAAAATGATTTCAAGGATTTTCGCATGCATATTTGAAGAGTATTCATGAGGGGGCAGGGGGGAGTTGAGCTCCCGAAAATTTCAGTCTTCAGAAAATTTTACTTGAGCCCACTTGCACCCTGATTATATGATCTTCACAACTCTTTATTAACATTTTGAAGCAATTTGGCATGGAATCCATCAATTTTTATAGTTATTTATAATACAGGAAAAACTCTCCTAACGGACACCCCTCAAGTGCAGACACCCCTCTTATACGGACATTTAATTCCCCAATTCCAATGCATATAACTTTGTTAAACCCCTGTCCTGCGGACACCCCTCTATTGTGGACAAAAAAATTTGTCCAATTAGTGTCCGCATTAGAGGTGTTTTACTGTATTTGTGTCCGTGTACCAAACATGAATTAGTGCTGTGATTAGCTTCTCATAGTTGAACAGTCCTCAAGCAATAGGCGATTCTTGCATGGCTTCATATCCTTTAGCCCTATGATTCTTGATTTGGCTCATATCAGGAGAGTTCCCTAGCCATTCCAATGTCTCAATTTGGTTCTCAGACATGAATTTCTTGCCCATTTAATACGTATGGCAAGGGACTAAATCCTGCTGGAAAATCCCCGTTCCATCCAGGTATCGTTTTTCAGCTCTGGTAAAACCTTTGTTTTACAGAATAGTAATACATTGCTCAGAACGCATCACACCCTCAACAGGCTGCAAACAGCCAACCCCGTTGTAACCAAAACAATTCCAAAAAACAAATTTTACAAATTGGTTCATGTGGCAATATGAGATATTTCTCCTAGACATCTCCGCACTTGTTGAGTTCATTGACCTTGGACAATGAAATGACTTTCGTCACTAAATGAAACTTTTCTCCAATTTTCAACAGTCCAGTTCTTATAGTTTTAACTCCCACAAGTAGTGCTTTTTTTTCATTCTTTCAGTCAGAAGCTGTTTCTTCAAAAACCGATAGGTTGGCCGACTGTCTGCAATAACGCCCCTTCGAGCAGCAGATGAGCTAATATTTATTCCATGCTCTTTTAAATCTCTATTAAATTCTGCACTAGTCTTTCAAGGGTCTTTTTAACTTTGCATAAGTAGAAAAGAGTCATCTCATGGTGTTGTTTTCAATTTTCAGCCGCATTTCCCTCTCCACTTAGAAATATTGATCCTGTTTCTCTATTTTGTTTTGTAATATGGCTCATAGTTGCAATACTAACTCCAAATATCTTCAAAATCTCTCTATAATTCTTCGGCGTATGTTCGGAAAGAGTAACTCTTTGTGTGCTTTTGTGGTGTCACATCCATTGCTGACGACGTTGAAATCTCAACTGACGTGATCGTAACTGCAGCTTTCATCTGAGGAAGTTCCTGCACATGGTACTCTCAGAACCTCTCTGATTGGTGGGAATCGATAATAGGTGATGGATTTATTCATCCCATCCATGCTATTAAAAATTTTCGTATTATTGGTGAAGAATACTGGAATAATTTTTAAATTAATGAAAATAATACTTTGTTTCAATTAATTTGCACAAGGATGTGGCAGTGTTGCCAGATGGTCAAATCCAGATTTCCCCAATTCCCTTCCAATTTTTCCCCAAAAAGTGATGTTTTCTACCAAAATTCCCCAAATTCAAAAATTATTTTTCCACTAATATTTTCAGAAAAGGAATCAATATCCTCTAATATTTTTGCCTCTTTCAAAAAATTTTTTTCCCCAAATAGCCAAATTTTCTTAGAAAATTCCCCAACTTTTTTTTTCTTCCCATTTTCGCTTTTTTTTTTGTCTTCTTTATCAATATCTTTCTTTATCTGTACTAATAATAAAGCTGAAAGTCTCTCTGTCTGGATATCTCTCTGTCTGTCAAGATCTCTGTCACGCGAATAGCGCTTAGACCGTTCGGACCGATTTTCACGAAATTTGGCAAAAAATTAGTTTGTAGCATGCGGGTGTGCACCTTTAAGCAATTTTTCGAAAATCCAATTTTGTTCTTTTTCTATTCCAATTTTAAGAACATTTTCCCGAGCAAAATTATCATGAGATGGACGAGTATCATAACGTGGAACCTTAACATGGGCAAACCAATTGACGAGAAATTCATCATACTTTATTTGTTCATGTACCAGGCAAACCAAAAGACCTTTTAATTTTCTACTATGGGAAAAGCCATGCGGGTGCCACTAGTCATAAATACAAGCGCCTGACCGAGAGATAAGAAATAGCCAAATGTTTTTTTTTCTACTTGCATTTATTACTCTGCTTCTGTATGTATATTCAAACTGATTTTTGTATATATTTATCCAAGAACATTCTTCATCACACTTATTTTTAACCTTTTCACGTATCAACTAGTTACTCACGCAGAACATTAATGCGAATTCCACAGCATAATATTCCACATAATGCGAATTCCATAAAGTTCAGTAGAGCTAAACCAACGCTGTTTGATACAATGTAACTACTACTTCTTGACGCGAATCTAAATACGAAAAAAATTCTTTTTTCCTTGAGGGGTTTTTTCCCCCAGGTTTTCCCCCAAGAAAAAAAAATTTCCCCAAAGAATTCCCCTCAAAACCCATTTCCCCAGAGGGCACCAGATTTCTCCAAAATGGGGAAATTTCCCCCCAATCTGGCAACACTGGGGTGTGGTGCACATTTGTTTGTGGAAAAGTTTGAAATCTGATAAATGTCAACTCTTTTTTTAGTGATGAAAATATCAACCTTCATGTGCACCTAATATAAGTGAATCACTGGGGAAAGAAGAAATTCACATGAGAGAATATTTCATCAACTATTTTTCAACATAGTTGCCAACAGATTATTTTTTAATATCTACAAGGGTATTTACCCAATGAAAATCAAAAACAAGTCTCAAAAATTTAGCATTGTCAAAAGGGGAGGAAGGGCATTAATTTAAATTTTTTAAATAATTTTGAATTTTTTGTTCTGGCACACAATATCAATTATTCTAAATACAAACAAAGAAATTAAAATGCCATACAAAACACATTTCCTTGTTCCCTGCCATCTTCCGTTTTGTCCTTAGATTTTTTTTTTTAAAGAAAGTGATCACTTTGCCAAGGGTGTTTGATCCGAAATTTCTGAAAATTTGGGCTGACAACGCATTTTAAAACTGATAAATTATTTTTTAAAAAAAAGTTCAAATCTAAAAATAAAGTGAACCAAAGTAGAAACCAGAGAATTAACGAGAGTTAGATAAAGCATTAATTCCTTTGTGCTGAAAAGTAAAGTAAGAAATAACATCAGAAAGCACAAATTGTGCAGATTACTGAAGACACGCGTTTTGGTGTTATAAGGAACGTCTTTTTCAAGTGTAAAAGAAATGAGTTTATGGATGAAAAGACATCCGAAAAAAGTGAGAATGTTCAAATTGCTTGCCTATTGTGATTTAGGCACTTGGATTAGCATTTGGACACATTTCCTCTCAGATGTTACTCTCAACTCATTGACTCTAGCAAGTTTTGTGTTACAAACATTATGCTTGTCATGCCCCCACAGAAAAACAAGGTCAAATTCAAAAATTGTAGGGGAGGGTGCATGAAAGTTGATTGTCTTATGCACAGTACCACTCAAAAACAATTCTCCACTCGTGATAATCTTCATTAAGAGTGTACGAATCTAGGAATAAAATTCTTCCTATGGATACAGTTCAAAATGTGATAGACACTGTCCCACAAGCCAATTGCCAAACAGATTTTCTAGGATGTTGATGGAGTATTTCAGACATTCCTTATCATGTAAGGCTGTGGATTATCTTAGTCATCCGAGCTGGTTCTCAGCAAAATTCTTAGCAATTCTTTCCTCCCTAAATGTATTCAGCAAATAATTGTGAGTTTCTTTGATACATCTGGCTAAACTCCTATCTTAACTTTTTGTACTTCCCTCATGTTCTCAGTTTTCCAGTTGCACTAAAGAGTGAATTTTCTTTACTCAAAGTTATGTTTGACTTCAGCCATTATATAACCGACTAGAAAGTTGCCCGTTAAGGTATGACAGGTGAAAATTGCATCTACTCTTCTACATTTGAACGAAGCAATTGCCTGTATGGTGATGTTTTTATGTATGAAATTTTAACCCTAACTCCAGTGGTTTAACCCTAAACTCAAGTGGATGGCGTTAATTTTCAACCACTTTTTTTATTCTTCATTCCACTAAAATGATTGTCTTACCAGTAAAACAGTTAAGTTACCTAACAAGTTCAGCCTTTCTCTGCATGTTCAACATTACCAAAACATATTATCAAATTATCATGCTGTGGCGCGAGTTTCATTGTTGAAACTCAATCATTGCCTATTATGTATTATGAGGATTATACTTGAAAGCGAACCAAAATTGCTGCCGTTATAGACCTTCCAAAGGAGACAACATTTTTTGGGACACATACGTATGTATATATATCTTTTTTGGTTTCATATACTACAACAAACATTTTTAACAAATTTGTTAAATTCAGAAATTTTTATCTGCAAAGCCCTGGAATGGAAATGATAAAGTTATGCATTATTATTTTTCTCTGTTGAAATAGAATCCCCTTGCATTTTTTTTTTTATTTCTGAGCCGATCCTTCTATATGTATTTTTCTTTTAGTGGTCTAATTTTATCATGTGCAGCATATATCCTTTACCAAAGCTGTGCTTAAATATTTTTTAGATCTTTAGACGCCGAACAAATGGATCACACAGATCTCAACATAAAGATTAATCTGCATTGTAATCTTTAATAATATTGATGAATTCATCTTCTAAAAAATCTTTCTCAGGCACCAACTAATCTATAAGTATTTATTAAAAATTAAAACAGTCCTTTCTTTTAGGTTGTACTGCATGAAAATAAATTCACAATTTCCTATGTTTTTTGACTGCCTCCATACATTTCTGTAACAGGGCTACTAACAAAAGCTGCAGACCACAGATTGATCATTGCTGCTCTAATTAATTACAAAATTTTCATTCCTTTACGTTTTTTTTTTTAAATTGTACTGTTGTGAATAAAAAATATTTGAATCATAAACATTATGAAGCATATTATTTTATTTTAATATGTTTAGTGAGTTTAACATTGAATATTTTATTGACTTCTTGAATATTTAATGTTTACAAGTGAGGTATTTTGGTTATTTCGATTCATTAGATCCAAATGTGTTTTTTTCTTTTTTTGTCAATATTTTTTAATTGCAGTAAAAAAGTTATTTAACATTGTGTCTGAATAGGAAAAATGAAATTGAAATAGTTGCATTCCATCC